>NC_060181.1:17533391-17720891 GCF_021184085.1 Oncorhynchus gorbuscha | reverse complement strand
GTACTTCAGTGACTGTTTAATCTCTCTCTCCCTCTGCCTCTTTCTCTCTCTCAAACCCCACCTTCTGCCTCTTTCTCTCTCAAACCCCACCTTCTCTCTCTCTCTCTCTCCAGTATAAAGTACTTCAGTGACTGTTTAATCTCTCTCTCTCTCTCCCTCTGCCTCTTTCTCTCTCTCAAACCCCACCTTCCCTCTATCTCTCCCTCTCTATCTCTCCTCCCCACTCTCGCCCCCCCCTCTCCCTCTCTCTCTCTCTCTGTAATACGATTGTGTCAGCTCACGTTAGTGTATGGCTGTTTGGCAGGCAGCACCATGTTGAAGCTCTGTTGTATCTGCTTACTGCATCTGGATGGCTGTTTGTGCTAGTGCTGGACTACGGCCAGGTGTGTGTGTGTGTGTGTGTGTGTGTGTGTGTGTGTGTGTGTGTGTGTGTGTGTGTGTGTGTGTGTGTGTGTGTGTGTGTGTGTGTGTGTGTGTGTGTGTGTGTGTGTGTGTGTGTGTGTGTGTGTGTGTGTGTGTGTGTGTGTGTGTGTGCGTGTGTGTGCCACTGTAATTGTGTAGAGGTGGAAAGCTTGGCATTGTTGCTGCTTTCCCTCACTGTCTCCTCCTGTCATCTAGCTCCTAATACAGAGAAGGGTTCTGCTATGAGTTTGAAGTGTACTTGCTTTGTATGAAGCATTAATAACTGTTGTTTTCTACTCATGAAAAGCACAGAACATATGATTTACTATATTTACTAAAGATAGTAAACTTCATTTTAGTATCTTGCTTGACGATGCTGTAGTGGATGGGGGTGGTGCCAACAGCCCAGTACATCACTGGGGCTGAGCTCCCTGCCATCCAGGACCTCTATACCAGGCTGTCAGAGGAAGGCCCGGAAAACTGTCGAAGACTCCAGCCACCCAAGTCATAGACTGTTTTCTCTGCCACCACACGGCAAGCAGTACCGGAGCACCAAGTCTGGAACCAAAAGGCTCCTGAACAGAGAACCAAGTCTGGAACCAAAAGGCTCCTGAACAGAGCACCAAGTCTGGGACCAAAATGCTCCTGAACAGAGCACCAAGTCTGGGACCAACAGAACCCTGAACAGAGCACCAAGTTTGGGACCAAAAGGCTCCTGAACAGAGCACCAAGTCTGGAACCAAAAGGCTCCTGAACAGAGCACCAAGTCTGGGACCAAAAGGCCCCTGAACAGAGCACCAAGTCTGGGACCTAAAGGCTCCTGAACAGAGCACCAAGTCTGGGACCTAAAGGCTCCTGAACAGAGCACCAAGTCTGGGACCAAAAGGCTCCTGAACAGAGCACCAAGTCTGGGACCAAAAGGCTCCTGAACAGAGCACCAAGTCTGGGACCAAAAGGCTCCTGAACAGAGCACCAAGTCTGGGACCAAAAGGCTCCTGAACAGAGCACCAAGTCTGGGACCAAAAGGCTCCTGAACAGAGCACCAAGTCTGGGACCAAAAGGCTCCTGAACAGAGCACCAAGTCTGGGACCAAAAGGCTCCTGAACAGAGCACCAAGCCTGGGACCAAAAGGCTCCTAAACAGAGCACCAAGTCTGGGACCAAAAGGCTCCTGAACAGAGCACCAAGTCTGGGACCAACAGGACCCTGAGCAGCTTCTACCCCCAAACCATAAGACTGCTAAAAGTTAGTTAAATAATTCATCAAATAGCTACCCGGAATATCTGCATTGACTCTTTTCGCACTAACTTTGACTCATCACATACACTGCTGCTACTGTTAATTATCTATCATGTTGCCTAGTCTCTTTGTTCCTAGTAATATGTACATACCTACCTCATTACCTCGTACCTCAGCAAATCGACTCGGTATAGGTACCTCGTGTATATAGCCAAGTTTTTACCTCGTACCCCTGCACATCGACTCGGTACAGGTACCTCATGTTTATAGCGAAGTTATTACCTCGTATCCCTGCACATCGACTCGGTACAGGTACCTCATGTTTATAGCGAAGTTATTACCTCGTATCCCTGCACATCGACTCGGTACAGGTACCTCGTGTATATAGCCAAGTTATTACCTCGTACCCCTGCACATCGACTCGGTACAGGTACCTCATGTTTATAGCGAAGTTATTACCTCGTATCCCTGCACATCGACTCGGTACAGGTACCCCGTGTTTATAGCCAAGTTATTGCTCCTCATTGTGTGTCTATTACTTTTATTATTACATGTTTTACTTTTCTATTATTTCTCTATTTTCTCTCTGCATTGTTGGGAAGGACCAGTAAGTAAGCACTTCACTGTTAGTCTACACCTGTTGCTTACAAAGCATGTGACAAATAACATTTTATTTTCTTGAAGGGGTCCAGAAAAGGTTCCTTTTCTATGGTTTCTCTGACTGGGTTCTGATATGTGTTCTGCAGGGCTGGCTGTGTGAGCTGCTGCGCTGGAAGGAGGATCCGTCCCCGGAGAACCGGACCCTGTGGGAGAACCTGTGTATGATCAGGCGCTTCCTGAGTCTGGCCCAGACGGAGCGAGATGCCATCTACGAACAGGAGAGCAACGCTCTGCAGCAACACTGTACAGACAGACTGATACAGCAAGTCAACAACAACACACTGGTCAGTCTACTCTAAATAGCCTGTACAGATATAGGATCTTAATTTGATCACTATGTTGTTGCTGAGAATTTTCCTGCGCCGCAACAAATGCCAATTAGTTTTTTTGATATACATAAATTCACTGAAAACCTGCACTACCACACGGTCATATTAACAGTAATGCACTTTTCATGAAGTTTAATTTTAGCCAACTAATAGCCTAACCACCGATCAAGCAACATTATTGACTAAACATTCAAATCCAGTTGCTGCAGGATTGTTTTGCTACGACAATGCTGGTTAAATTAAGATCCTACATCTGTACATAGACACACTCATACAGTAATACACAGTCAACACAAACACAAAAACAACTTTGGAGAGACAGACTCACACAGCTAGTCAATGACTACACACTGGTCAGTCTACCCGGTATAGCCTACACACACACACGTATACGGATGGAAGCGCACACATAATTCTACTCCGTTAATGTACATGCGTTACACATGCGTATGTAGATAATTGAATGTAGAGTTGTGTAGCTGTTTGACGATAGTGTTGATACGTGTAGTTTGGTCCTCCTGTAACACAGCCATCAGCTCCCATTCGTTTGTTTAGAACTTCACTTCCATCTGTCTCCACCAGCTCCAACGCCACTCCCCATTGCCACAGCAACACCATCAACGACTCCTGACCCCTCGGTCCCAGCAGCCCTTTCAGCCCCAGGCGGGGCCTCGCCTGCCTCCACGACAACCGTCCACAGCATCACAAGCCGAGAATGAGGGGGGTGGGGACCAACTGAAGACCTGGTTGGGGGGTAGTAAGGTTGATGGGAGGGTAGAGGACATTACTGGTCTGGGCAATAGGAGTAGGGCTGAGGGTAGTAGTGACAAGGAAGGGGGCGAGGGAGGTTGGTCGGGGGCCAGACAGAGTAACGGGGAGGGCAATGGCGGGCGTAATGGTGAGGGGGGTGAGGGGTTTCGGGTGTCCCGGGAGGCGCAGGGGATCCTGCAGAGCTTCATCCAGGACGTGGGTCTGAACCCAGACGAGGAGGCTGTCCACACCCTGTCAGCCCAGCTGGGCCTGCCAAAACACACCATCCTCAGCTTCTTCCATTGCCACCACCATAGTTACACACACCAGAACCATAGACAGGACTACAGTGAGATCTACCACAACCAACTTCCCAGCCAGAACCACAGGGACCAGGACCTGCTCTTCTGTATTGGAGCAGGCCCAACCCAGCCTGACAGAACTACAGGGGAGAAGGAAGAAGGAGGAGCCGTAGATCCCACTGGACGGATAGGTGGAGAGGAGGACATGGAGGGGGAAGAGGTAATAGAGTGGGAGGGGGGGAAAGAGTTGGATGTGAGCACCCAGACTAACACCGTCGTCACCCTAAAGGAGGAGGAGCAACATGACTCTATCCAATCACAGCCGGAGACAACCCAACCACATGACTCTGATGAATAGCATGGCCCCAACCACTAGTTGTCCCCTCTAACCCAATGACTCAACTAGATATTTTCACTACGCTACTGCAAAAAATAATATTCCCCATTTCTGAAGAACTGTAGTAATGATGTGTCATAATAGGTGATTCCCTTATTTGTAATGAAATATTGGAATAAAGGACTATGTAGTTACACAAGATATTTTAACTGTTGAGGATCCCATTTTAAACACATGCCAACAAATGCCTTGTAGTATGCGTCACTACCCACCTGGTCCTATGGCTAGATCGTCCTCCCTGGATTCTGATGATACTGAAATGTGAATAGTTTGTTTTGATTTCTTTCTCTGTCACCAAACTCAACTATGCTTTCTTATATCTTTCTGTCACAACGTCCACTTTTAGGTGTCTCTTTGACTGACTGTAAAATCAATTTTATGGTCAACAATCAACATATTTGAGTGGCTTCTTTCAAATTGTGTATGCAAATTATTTCACTCATGCAATTTAATACTTCAGTTGGTCAACTGTAGAAGAAAAGGCTAATATGCAAATAATGTGTGTGTATAACTGCCTTTGATTTAACCTACCTTCTTTGTAAAAATGTATTTGTTTTAAAATAGTTAATTCATTCGATTTATGAGCAACTTGATCGAAGTGATTGTTTTTAACATCTTTAATAATTTATCTGTTCAGAAATGCAATGAATGTGGATGTTAATACATTTTGTATTTATACCTGTGATTTATGATTTGCTTCGTCACACATTAAACACTTATAAAATGGAGCTACTGTTGATTTGGTTGTTTTTTTCTGTGGTATCTATGGTTACAAATATTATTTTCAATCTAAGCTGTTTTTTCCCAAACAGACTAAGAGGTAGACAGGCATCTTTTTTCTGACATGTTCACACCTGCTCAGTTATTATTCCCTTGAAAATAAATGTACGACAGTTGAGTCTGAATTTAAATGCACCTTAGCCAAATACATTTAAAAATTCCCTGTCTTAGGTTAGTTAGGATCAACACTTTATTTTAAGAATGTGAAATGTCAGAATAATAGTAGAGAGGGTGAACCCAATAAATTGGGCGAATTTTGGCCCAGTCCTCCTGACAGAGCTGGTGAAACTGAGTCAGGTTTGTAGACCTCCTTGCTCGCTCATGCTTTTTCAGTTCTGCCCACAAATGTTCTGTAGTATCGAGGTCAGGGCTTTGTGATGGCCACTCCAATACCTTGACTTTGTTGTCCTTAAGCCATTTTGCCACAACTTTGGAAGTATGTTTGGGGTCATTGTCCATTTGGAAGACCCATTTGTGACCAAGCTTTAACTTACTGACTGATGTCTTGATGTTGCTTCAATATATCAAATCAAATTTGATTTGTCACATACACATGGTTAGCAGATGTTAATGCGAGTGTAGCGAAATGCTTGTGCTTCTAGTTCCGACAATGCAGTGATAACCAACAAGTAATCTAACAAACAATTCTAAAACTGTCTTACACTGTGTATAAGGGGGTAAAGAATATGTACATAAAGATATATGAATGAGTGATGGTACAGAGCAGCATAGGCAAGATACAGTAGATGGTATAGAGTACAGTATATACATATGAGATGAGTATGTAAACAAAGTGGCATAGTTAAAGTGGCTAGTGATACATGTATAGTGTAGATGATATAGAGTATAGTATATACGTATACATATGAGATGAATAATGTAGGGTATGTAAACATTATATTAGGTAGCATTGTTTAAAGTGGCTAGTGATATATTTTACATTTCCCATCAATTCCCATTATTAAAGTGGCTGGAGTTGAGTCAGTGTGTTGGCAGCAGCCACTCAATGTTAGTGGTGGCTGTTTAACAGTCTGATGGCCTTGAGATAGAAGCTGTTTTTCAGTCTCTCGGTCCCACCAGCTTTGATGCACCTGTACTGACCTCGCCTTCTGGATGATAGCGGGGTGAACAGGCAGTGGCTCGGGTGGTTGTTGTCCTTGATTATCTTTATGGCCTTCCTGTAACATCGGGTGGTGTTGGTGTCCTGGAGGGCAGGTAATTTGCCCCCGGTGATGCGTTGTGCAGACCTCACTACCCTCTGGAGAGTCTTACGGTTGTGGGCGGAGCAGTTGCCGTACCAGGCGGTGATACAGCCCGCCAGGATGTTCTCGATTGTGCATCTGTAGAAGTTTGAGTGCTTTTAGTGACAAGCCGAATTTCTTCAGCCTCCTGAGGTTCACGATGCTGTCAGTTTGTCTGTGATGTGTATGCCGAGGAACTTAACTTACTACCCTCTCCACTGTTCCATCGATGTGGATAGGGGGGTGTTCCCTCTGCTGTTTCCTGAAGTCCACAATCATCTCCTTAGTTTTGTTGACGTTGAGTGTGAGGTTATTTTCCTGACACCACACTCCGAGGGCCCTCACCTTCTCCCTGTAGGCCGTCTCGTCGTTGTTGGTAATCAAGCCTACCACTGTTGTGTCGTCCGCAAACTTGATGATTGAGTTGGAGCCGTGCGTGGCCACACAGTCGTGGGTGAACAGGGAGTACAGGAGAGGGCTCAGAACGCACCCTTGTGGGGCCCCAGTGTTGAGGATCAGCGGGGTGGAGATGTTGTTGCCTACCCTCACCACCTGGGGGCGGCCCGTCAGGAAGTCCAGTACCCAGTTGCACAGGGCGGGGTCGAGACCCAGGGTCTTGAGCTTGATGACGAGCTTGGAGGGTACTATGGTGTTGAATGCCGAGCTGTAGTCGATGAACAGCATTCTCACATAGGTATTCCTCTTGTCCAGATGGGTTAGGGCAGTGTGCAGTGTGGTTGAGATTGCATTGTCTGTGGACCTATTTGGGCGGTAAGCAAATTGGAGTGGGTCTAGGGTGTCAGGTAGGGTGGAGGTGATATGGTCCTTGACTAGTCTCTCAAAGCATTTCATGATGACGGAAGTGAGTGCTACGGGGCGGTAGTCGTTTAGCTCAGTTACCTTAGCTTTCTTGGGAACAGGAACAATGGTGGCCCTCTTGAAGCAGCAGACTGTTCCCACATCATTTTCATTTGCCTGAAATGCGTTGCCTTGCGTCTGTTTGACCAAGAAACAAAGCCTAGGCAAATGACAAGACTCTAGACAACGTGTGGAAGCTGTAGGTATTGCAACCTCAGCCCCATTAAATGTGGTTCACCTTTATCAATGGGTTCAAGTGGCGCATTGATATATTTTCCAATTTTCAGTGATCAGATTTTCCTGCGCTTTTCGATGAAACGCACGTTCTGTTATAGTCACAGCCGTGATTTAACCAGTTTTAGAAACGTCTGAGTGTTTTCTATCCACACATACTAATCATATGCATATACTATATTCCTGGCATGAGTAGCAGGGCGCTGAAATGTTGCGCGATTTTTAACAGAATGTTCGAAAAAGTAGGGGGTAGGATCAACAGGTTAATGACTCCAACCTAAGTGTATGTAAACTTCTGACTTCAACTGTGTATAATCAATGACATTAACTGAGTTGCTGTTGTTTTGATTTTAAGTCAATCTTGTAATTTCCCAATGTAGCATGGGGAAATGCGTTGTTGGCTATTGCTCTTATGATGTATAGCACAGGAGGTTGGTGGCACCTTAATTGGGGACTACGGGCTCTGGCGGATGAGGCAACTATGGAGGATCAGCTACCTACGGAGGAATGGCTAATATGGAGGATCAGCTACCTACGGAGGATCAGCTACTATGGAGGATCAGCTACTATGGAGGATCAGCTACTACGGAGGATCAGCTACCTACGGAGGAACGGCTACTACGGAGGATCAGCTACCTACGGAGGAACGGCTACTACGGAGGATCAGCTACCTACGGAGGAACGGCTACTACGGAGGATCAGCTACCTACGGAGGAACGGCTACTACGGAGGATCAGTTACCTACGGAGGAACGGCTACTACGGAGGATCAGCTACCTACGGAGGAACGGCTACTACGGAGGATCAGCTACCTACGGAGGAACGGCTACTACGGAGGATCAGCTACCTACGGAGGAACGGCTACTACGGAGGATCAGCTACCTACGGAGGATCAGCTACCTACGGAGGAACGGCTACTATGGAGGATCAGCTACCTACGGAGGAACGGGCTACTATGGAGGATCAGCTACTATGGAGGATCAGCTACTATGGAGGATCAGCTACTATGGAGGATCAGCTACCTACGGAGGAACGGCTACTATGGAGGATCAGCTACCTACGGAGGAACGGCTACTATGGAGGCTCAGCTACCTACGGAGGAACGGCTACTACGGAGGATCAGCTACCTACGGAGGAACGGCTACTACGGAGGATCAGCTACCTACGGAGGAACGGCTACTACGGAGGATCAGCTACCTACGGAGGAACGGCTACTACAGAGGATCGGCTACCTACGGAGGATCGGCTACCACGGAGGATCAGCTACCTACGGAGGATCAGCTACCTACGGAGGATCAGCTACCTACGGAGGAACGGCTACTATGGAGGATCAGCTACCTACGGAGGAACGGGCTACTATGGAGGATCAGCTACTATGGAGGATCAGCTACTATGGAGGATCAGCTACCTACGGAGGAACGGCTACTATGGAGGATCAGCTACCTACGGAGGAACGGCTACTATGGAGGATCAGCTACCTACGGAGGAACGGCTACTATGGAGGATCAGCTACCTACGGAGGAACGGCTACTATGGAGGATCAGCTACTTACGGAGGAACGGCTACTACGGAGGATCAGCTACCTACGGAGGAACGGCTACTATGGAAGATCAGCTACCTACGGAGGAACGGCTACTATGGAGGATCAGCTACTTACGGAGGAACGGCTACTACGGAGGATCAGCTACCTACGGAGGAACGGCTACTACGGAGGATCAGCTACCTACGGAGGAACGGCTACTACGGAGGATCAGCTACCTACGGAGGAACGGCTACTACGGAGGATCAGCTACCTACGGAGGAACGGCTGCTATGGAGGATCAGCTACCTACGGAGGAACGGCTACTATGGAGGATCAGCTACCTACGGAGGAACGGCTACTATGGAGGATCAGCTACCTACGGAGGAACGGCTACTATGGAGGATCAGCTACTATGGAGGATCAGCTACTATGGAGGATCAGCTACTATGGAGGATCAGCTACCTACGGAGGAACGGCTACTATGGAGGATCAGCTACCTACGGAGGAACGGCTACTATGGAGGATCAGCTACT
Organism: Oncorhynchus gorbuscha; assembly: GCF_021184085.1. NCBI lineage: Eukaryota > Metazoa > Chordata > Actinopteri > Salmoniformes > Salmonidae > Oncorhynchus > Oncorhynchus gorbuscha. Next base: position 17,711,646 of record NC_060181.1, on the reverse strand, counting down.
TACGGAGGAACGGCTACTATGGAAGATCAGCTACCTACGGAGGAACGGCTACTATGGAGGATCAGCTACTTACGGAGGAACGGCTACTATGGAAGATCAGCTACCTACGGAGGAACGGCTACTATGGAGGATCCGCTACCTACGGAGGAGCGGCTACTATGGAGGATCAGCTACCTACGGAGGTACGGCTACTATGGAGGATCAGCTACCTACGGAGGAACGGCTACTATGGAGGATCAGCTACCTACGGAGGAACGGCTACTATGGAGGATCAGCTACCTACGGAGGAACGGCTACTATGGAGGATCAGCTACCTACGGAGGAACGGCTACTATGGAGGATCAGCTACCTACGGAGGAACGGCTACTATGGAGGATCAGCTACCTACGGAGGAACGGCTACTATGGAGGATCAGCTACCTACGGAGGAACGGCTACTATGGAGGATCAGCTACCTACGGAGGAACGGCTACTATGGAGGATCAGCTACCTACGGAGGAACGGCTACTATGGAGGATCAGCTACCTACGGAGGATCGGCTATTATGGAGGATCAGCTACCTACGGAGGAACGGCTACTATGGAGGATCGGCTACCTACGGAGGAACGGCTACTATGGAGGAATGGCTACTATGGAGGGTCAGCTACCTACGGAGGATCGGCTACTATGGAGGATCAGCTACCTACGGAGGAACGGTTACTATGGAGGATCAGCTACCTACGGAGGAACGGCTACTATGGAGGATCAGCTACCTACGGAGGAACAGCTACTATGGAGGATCAGCTACTATGGAGGATCGGCTACTATGGAGGATCAGCTACCTACGGAGGAACGGCTACTATGGAGGATCAGCTACCTACGGAGGATCAGCTACCTACTGAGGAACGGCTACTATGGAGGATCAGCTACCTACGGAGGAACGGCTACTATGGAGGAGCAGCTACCTACGGAGGAACGGCTACTATGGAGGATCTGAAAACGTCTGACAAATCAATGGGCCCTGATGAAAATTTCCTGGCTTGTCTGACAGACTGACTGACTGCGCTCTCCTCTCCAGCCAGACTGGTTGTTCGGGGGTATTAATAATTTTTTTCAAATAAATCATATCACATGATATATTTAAACACCATTCATACGAGATTAAGTCCTTCAGAGAAGCAATTTGACTTTTTAAAAACACCTCCACACAATAACTGCCACTGCATAGGCCTATGAAGTGAAATCATCTTAATTATTCTTTAATGTTGTTCAAGGCGAGGACTCTTTAATCAACTGCACATTTTCTCTCTTTAGATTATTTTTTGCGTATTTTAATAAACCTTTCTCTCCCGAGAGTAAATCATAATTTTCAAAGATAATTTCTCATATATTAATTCAGGGTTTATGTTATGTGTTGTGCACAGAAAGACTAATGTGTGAGACAAACTGCCTCTAATTTCTTTCTATAAACTCTGCTGTAGAAGAGCGAGAAGTAGAACACGGCCAAATTACAGTTAATAGATCAAATGACTTTCATTAGTCATACATTAGCATATAGCTTACTTCATATATATCTAATAACGTCTTATTATTCTCGATCGTTCTGTTGAGGACGTTAAAAGCTCACTTTGGAGCACAAAGGAGACACTCTGATATACACTATTAACACACACACTGTTTTTTTACTCTGACCAGTTCAAAGAACAATAATGTTACCTTTGATATCATTGAGTGCAACTAGCCAACATTTCAATCAAACAATAGTTGATGGAGCATGAGTAATGTACTCTTAGAAAAAAGAGTTCCACGAGGGTTCTTTGGCTGTCCCCATAGGAGAAACCTTTTGGATTCCAGGGAGAACCTTTTGTGGTTCCACATAGAACTCTTTGTGGAAAGGGTCCTACATGGAACCCAAAAGGGTTATACCTGGAACCAAAAAGGGTTCTTCAATGGGGACAGCTGAAGAATCATTTTAGGCTCTAGATAGCACCTATGGTAGTGCAGTGGTGCAGCATGGCTGTAAGGTTAGAGGAATGGTGTCCAACATCACTCATGAGTATCAATGCACAAGGCGAGACCCAGATGCAGACACAGGAGGCAGATGGTTGGAGTCTTACAATGTTTAACAATCCAAAAGGAGTAGGCAAGAGAATAGTTGTGGACAGGCAAAAGGTCAAAACCAGATCAGAGTCCAGGAGGTACAGAGTGGCAGACAGGCTCGTGGTCAAGGCAAGCAGAATGGTCAGGCAGGCGGGTACAGAGTCCAGAAACAGGCATGGGTCAAAACTGGGAGGACTAGGAAAAGGGAGAATAGCAAAAAGCAGGTGAACGGGAAAACCGCTGGTTGACTTGGAACATGCAAGACGAACAAAGAAACAGGAAACACAGGGATAAATACACTGGGGAAAACAACCGACACCTGGAGGGGGTGGAGACAAGAGGACAGGTGAAACAGGGTGTGACATGAGCAGTGGTGCAGCAGGGTTGTAGGGATAGAGTTAGACTAATGGTGTCCAACATCATTAAGGAGCAGTGGTGCAGTGTTTTTCATAGATTGGTGATGTCTCCACAACCTCAACTTTGTGGTTTATCAATCTGATGATGGACTAACACATTTTTTGGCAACAACCCTACCCTCCCATTCTCGTATTACACTGGCATGATACAGAATCAGTGAGGAAATATAGGTTGGGTTTTAGATCATCTCGTTCAGACACACACTTCTAATGCTCGGAAGGAGAGGGACAAAACTCGCTTTGCGCAACTACCCTAGGGCGGAGGTCATAGTTTAGTTTAGTGATGCACTACATGACCAAAAGTATGTGGACACCTGCTTGTCGAATATCTCATTCCAAAATCATGGGCATTAATATGAAGTTGGTCCCCCCTTTGCTGCTATAACATCCTCCACTCTTCTGAGAAGGCTTTCCAGTAGATGTTGGAACATTGCTGTGGGGCAATGCTTTCATTCAGCCAAAAGAGCATTGAGGTCGGACACTAATGTTAGGCGATTAAGCCTGAATTCTAGTCGGCGTTCCAATTTATCCCAACGGTATCCAATGAGGCTGAGGTCAGGGCTCTGTGCAGGCAGTCAAGTTCTTCCACACCGATCTCAACAAATAATTTCTGTATGGACCTCGTTTTGTTCACGGGGGCATTGTCATGCACAGAATTGTCTAGAATGTCATTGTAGCGTTAAGATTTTCCTTCACTGGAACTAAGGGGTCTAGCCCAAACCATTATTCCTCCTCCACCAAACTACACAGTTGGCACTATGCACTGGAGCAGGTAGCTTTCTCCTGGCATCTGCCAAACCCAGATTAGTCAGTCAAACTGCCACATGGTGAAGCGTGATTCATCACTCCAGAGAACGCCTTTCCATTACTCCAGAGTCCAATGGTGGCGAGCTTTGGTGATCTTAGGCTTGTGTATTGATCTTTGTCTTGCATGGCGTTGCGTGTGGAGATCTTAGGCTTGTGTGCGGCTGCTCGGCCATGGAACCCCATTTCATGAAGCTCCCGACAAACGGCTCTTGTGCCTTTACAAATCATGTACAATCAATTGAATTTACCACAGGTGGACTCCAATAAAGTTGTGTAAGCAGCTCAAGGATGATCACTGGAAAAAGGATGCACCTGAGCTCAATTTCGAGTCTCATAACAAAGGGTCTGAATGCTTTTCAGCAGACCCAAACGGTTTTCACTTTGTCATTATGGGGTATTGTGTGTAGATTAGTGAGGAGTTTATTTATTTAATCCATTTTATAGTAAGGCTGTAATGTAACAAAATGTGTACAAATTCAAGGGGCATCGTATTAATGGCAAACTAACATGCAAGACAGGCAACGAAAAACAACAACAAAAAACCAGTTGGGGATCAAACAGATTGCTACTGGCTGAGTTGATGTTGTTGTCAGATTAACACGTTTTCCATCATGCACTATGTTCAACTACTTCAATGCTCAAACTATCTGTAAGTCTCAGACAGAGCATTAATAGATACTGGTGTTTAATTGTAGGCCTAAAACTTTAAATAGATTGAATGCACAGTTTATCAGCTTTATTTAGTTATAGTCTGTCACCTTGTAAAATGTTGGTGCTTTCTGCCTGAGTGAATCTGTGTCTTGTAGGACATAGGTTAGTGCCTCTCAGTTTTCTGTCTGCCACTGTCTATCTCTGTCTGCCACTGTCTATCTCTGTCTGCCACTGTCTATCTCTGTCTCTCTTTCATTATGTCTCTCTCTCTCTCTATGTTCTTCTGCTCCATGATGTTGCCCATTGCTATTCTTTACCAGATAGTGAATCGTTCAAGCCCCATTTGCTCTGAATGTCTTTTAGCATAATTCAATAAAGATTTGCGGCATTCTGTCATCTGTTACCATGACGACATCTCTACCGGGGCCAATCAGGGCCTGTGGAATCCTCGTCATCGGTAATATTTGCGATAATAACGTTAATGGCGTTTCTGAAAATGCAGCGCTCCTGATTATTATTACGATGGTAATGATGATGATGATGATTAGACATTGTTGTTTCGTTACGCTGCCCCATCTCCCCCTCCCATATCAACATCCTCCTGTAGTACTCTTAATGCAGGACAGGTTAATGACCCTCCCCCCTTACTCTCTCCCATCAGACATTACTGAGGTTCTTAATGGACTGGAGACTCATTGCCTTTTACTGTGATGACCTTCATGGCTGTGATAACTTTCATGGCTGTCACCAAGCAGTCAACTCTGAGAAGTATGAAGCACCATCAGCATTGAAGTATCATCAACACTTGTCAAAAGCAATCTTAAAAATAAATCCCCATATGAATGGTTTCTCTCTCTCTCACACACACATACACACTCCCTCAAGTTTTTCAAAATGATAAATGTATAAACTTCCACCGAACTTTGTGCGTTACATTTATTTTCATATTGACTTCTGTTCCTATTATCATCAATTGTCTCTAATTATCTCATTAAGCATATCTTAATCAGAACTAATGAGTTAGATTTGTCTGAGAACCGCTCTTGATAATCAGTGTCAGTTTCTCTATCAGTGTCTCAGTTGCTCACCAAAAACCTTACATGTCTCTTACATGCCGATCAGACCGTTCGCATGTTGATTTTGTCCACCCACAATAGATGCGATCAGGACACGCAGGTTGAAATATCAAAATAAACTCTGAACCAACTATATTCATTTGGGGACAGGCTGAAAAGCATTAAATATTTATGGAAATTTAGCTAGCTAGCTTGCTGTTGCTAGCTAATTTGTCCTAGGATATAAACATTGGGTTGTTATTTTAACTTAAATGCACAAGGTCCTCTCCTCCGACAATTAATCCACAGATAAAAGGGTAAACCAAGTTCATTTCCAGTAATCTCTCCTCCTTCAGGCTTCATCTTTTTCTTTGGACTTTATATGGTGCTTGGCAACCAACTTTAAGGTGTATAACCTCTACCAACTGGACTGGAGTATGGACCTCAGTTCATGTTGCAATCACCCATGTGGGTATATGCTCCTAAAAACCAATGAGGACATCGGAGAGACGGGACTTGGAGCCCGTCAAGTGTCATAAATAGAACCAAGTTATATTTTAGCGCCTGGTTACGCAAATGGTCATTGATGCGTGCGAGCAGAGTAGGTGCAATGATTGAATAACATGTATGTGTACATTTATTTTGCAACGTTTGCACACACACACGCAACGTGAGAGGTGTGGTCAGCATGTTAGCATAGAATCACATATAAAGAGATACCTTATTTACAAAACTATTCAGAGCCTTTGCTATGAGACTCGAAATTGAGCTCAGGTGATGTTTCCATGAATCATCCTTGAGATGTTTCTACAACTTGATAGGAGTCCACCTGTGGTAAATTCAATTGATTAGACATGATTTGGAAAGGCACAGATCTGTCTAGAGAAGGTCCCACAGTTGACAGTGCATGTCAGAGCAAAAACCAAGCCACGAGATTGAAGGAATTGTCCATAGAGCTCCGAGACAGGATTGTGTCGAGGCACAGACCTGGGGAAGGGTATCAAAACATTTCTGCAGCATTGAAGGTCTCCATCATGGAATGTAAGAAGTTTGGAACCACCAAGACTCTTCCTAGAGCTGGCCCCCCAGCCAAACTGAGCAATTGGGGGAGAAGGGCCATGGTCAGGGAGGTGACCAAGAACACGATGGTCAGTCTGGCAGAGCTCCAGAGTTCCTCTGTGGAGATGGGAGAACCTTCCAGATGGACAACCATCTCTGCAGCACTCCACCAATCAGGCCTTTATGGTGGAGGGGCCAGACGGATGCCACTCCTCAGTAAAAGGCACATGACAGCCTGTTAGGAGTTTACAAAAGACACCTGAAGACTCTCAGACTATGAGAAACAAGATTCTCTGATCTGATGAAACCATGATTGAACTCTTTGGCCTAAATGCCAAGCATCACTTGAATCACGTCTGGAGGAAACCTTGCACCAGCCCTACGGTGAAGCATGGTGGTGGCAGCATCATGTTGTGGGGATGCTTTTCAGCGGCAGGGACTGGGAAACTAGTCAGGATTGAGGCAAAGATGAACGGAACGAAGTACAGAGAGATCCTTGATGAAAACCTGCTCCAGAGCCGTCATGACCTCAGCCTTGTATGAAGGTTCACTTTCCAACAGGACAACGACCCGAAGCACACAGCCAAGACGATGCAGGAGTGGCTTCGGGACACATCTCTGAATGTCCTTGTGTGGCCCAGCCAGAACCCGGACTTTACCCTGATCGAACATCGCTGGAGAGACCTTCAAATAGCTGTCTAGCAATGCTCCCCATCCAACCTGACAGAGCTTGAGAGGATCTACAAAGAAGAATGGGAGAAAGTCCCCAAATACAGGTGTGCCAAGCTTGTAGTGTCATGCCCAAGAAGTCTCAAGGCTTTAATCACTGCCAAAGGTGCTTCAAAAATGTACTGAGTAAAGCGTCTGAATACTTATGTAAATGTAATATTTACAATTTTATTTTTTATAAATTTGCAAAAATTAAAATAAAATAAACTGTTATTGCTTTGTCAGTATAGGGGTATTGTGTAACTAGACTGACATTATGACCAAAATGATCATATTTACAATTTGTAGTCAATTTTGACACTAGAATAAATGTCTGGCTAACATCGATGCCACATGATCCATTTTCTACCAGAGAAATTGTTCATGCCTTAATGCCTTCAGTTGCTCTATAATGGAATGTTTTTTATAACATCTTTCATACCTGTCTTGCCATACTCCGTTGCTCTCCAGACAGGGGTAAATTTGCCATACTCGCGTTGCTCTCCAGACAGGGGTAAATTTGCCATACTCGCGTTGCTCTCCAGACAGGGGTAAATTTGCCATACTCTCGTTGCTCTCCAGACAGGGGTAAGTTTGCCATAAACTGGCCTCCCTTGGGTTCTCAGTTGATGGTACTGATCACAGCTGGCTCCCTCGTGAACTACAATCCCGACGCTCTGTCTAAATGCAAATACGCCTCACTTGCGATACAGTTTTGGAAACATTTGGAATGTAACTTTTATACTGTATAATGAGAAAAAAGATACCCCCCCCCAGGGTTGGGTAGGTTACTTTCTAAATGTAATCCATTACAGTTACTAGTTACCCGTCCAACATTTTTATCAGTGTAACTTTTTGATTAGCCAAACTCAGTAACATAATCTGATTACATTCAGTTACTTTTAGATTACTTTCCCCTTAAGAGGCATTAGAAGAATACAAAAATGTATGTTACCAATTAAATGACATCTATTGCAGGATAGATCAATGTTAAAGTTTGCATAGCTGGCATGTTAAATTTTACTTTATGGGTTGGTTATGTAGGCTTCTTCTAACCCATCACTTTCTACTACATATAATAATATGGTTAAATTATATCTTTACATTAAAAACAAAGTCTATCAGAATTCCAGTCATTCCAATAAATGTTATACCCCTTGATCTTCAAGAACAGGACTTGGAATATGGAAGTATACATTATCCAAATTGTTTTACCTGAGCATGAACCCAAAACTAAGGACTTATTAGCCAGCCCTACTCTGTTGTTTATGATTTTGTTGTCATGGAGGACTGATTGGGCTCATTTGATTCGAGTTGAAAAATAAATGCTGCGCTCATGTAATGGCCTGCTTTGAGAACTACTGAAAAGTGCTATTTACATGTGAAAAATGAATGCCATATGCTGCGTTTGCGATAGGCCTGTTGTTTAACTTTTTGTTGGTGACATTTTGATATCTTGATAATATGCAGCTGTTTAAAGGACAAATCTACAGATTAAATAATAACTAAATGGTCGCCCCGCCTCTGTTTTGGTAAAATGCGGAGGGATGGGCCTGGAGAAATGTACCCATTCTCAGATTTATAGACAGCTATGGATGCAAGGACTGACCCTCCACAATATCAGAAGTATTGTTTTAACCATGTTATGAGGCAATTGGGTGTTTGTTTACATTTACAGTCTTTACAAACATTGGAATAAAACAAGTCTATATTTTGGGTTCTCATGGAGTGTGACAGTTGAACTAAACTCATGAGGCATTTATAAAGTTATATTATTTAAGAGTCAATAGGGCTATGGATGTATTTATTTACTTTGTATCAGCATGATTTGGATTGAGAAATAAAAGCCCCACTTTTATTCCATGGGCTTCAATCCACACAATGCAGCTGTTCCAAGAGTGCATTGTTCACCGGCTGTCCACTGGTTTCAAAAACATTGATTGATAGGCTGCTTAAATTTCTTGAATTCAACCCTACACACACACACACACACACACACACACACACACACACACACACACACACACACACACACACACACACACACACACACACACACACACACACACACACACACACACACACACACACACACACACACACACACACACACACACACACACACACACACACACACACACACACACACACACACACACACACACAAATCTGACACAATAGTTGTCTGCTCTACTTACAGAGGGCTAGTGGCTATGGGGCTCTTCAGGGGCTGTCTCTTATTATGCTGCAAACCCTAAAACAATGCAAGCATTGTTCCTCAGTCTGTTTGGGAATAATCAACGGGCAAGTGTGCTTAATGTACCGTTTAACCATTTCACCATTGTAGATTCTCTTTTATCCTTCACAGACATGCACTTTGCAAGTGGGCCATCATCACACACGTTTAATCCGCATCATTCATCACATGACAGTGGATAGTGATGTGTTGCATGATAATGTTTTGATGTAGAAGTATGTAATATAAATGAAACATATCCCAAGGTTACTATTTTAATATGGGTCCTCAACCCATCCTGTTTTTGTTATGATTGATCATTTCAAGATATTACCTCCCTGGTCACATGTTCTATCAGCTGTGCACCAGCATATCCGCCTGTTTCGCGACTGTTTACAATCAGAAGACAGACCAGAATGGGGAACCCCGCATGAGCAGAACTGGTAAAACACACTCACAGTAAACGACAGAATATAGAAATTATTTTTTATTTATATTTTATTGGGAAGTAACTATTGTGTTTGCATGAAGTTGCTATTTTGTTTTGTCTTTATCGAGCTGCATGTCGGAAGTGTACAGCTGGGCCTGTGTGCAATGCTCTTGCAGCTAGCCTGAAGAAAAAAAAAACTAGCGAGACAGTTTAACGATTAAATTATATTACGAGCCATCAGCAACGCAGTGGCATAATACATTATTTGCTTGCTGTTGTAAATATGCATGGTGTTGCTACGTAGTTAAAGACATGTTTGTTGGTCTACCACCATGTTGTTGGACAACTAACGTTAGCTGCTAAGTCATGCCAATATTACACACTAACATTGCGGTGAAAATGTGTCTGTTCACCTTTTCTGTTATTAAAGCTATAAAGCTATAATTTTGTTAACTGTCTATTTATCCTGTGTTCACATTCGGTCGATGCATTTTGAGACATTCAGTTGGCCTCTACTTTGAACCTGTTGTTTGCTAGTTAGCTATGCACTAGCCTACCTGTTTATTATGTCCAAGTTATAGTTGCCAACAACACTTGTGGCCCAGTATAAGGCATTGATTTATATTAGGTAATTGCAGGGCGTTTGCATAGTGTAGTGACAGTTGAGTCAGGTTGTATCCAGAGCTGTTTCGGAGGCCAGACAGGAGAGGTCTGTCCAGTAAGAACCTTTCTGTCAGCGTCGACCCTATGATCTCTGAGCGAGGTACGCCGACTGCAGGGAAGCAGCCAGTCTAACCTGTTACTGAAGACATATCTAATCCGTAACTCCTTGTCTGTCCATCCGGATAGTCTACCCAAGATGAGTTATAGGTGCCGGTTTGGAGATAAATGTAGGCTCAGACTGTTTCTTTACAGATTTCCACCCATTATACAATCCGGAGTTCCGGATTATAGATCTAGCTAGTTGTTGTCCAGGCCGCCCTGCATTGGATCTTTCTAGGACACCCATGCGCAAATGCTACTTAGTCTCTATAGCAGGGGCGTAGCAAGAAAGTATCTAAAAAAATAAATAATAATAGTGTATTTTGCACCCCTGCTCTATAGACCTCGCTGAGATGACAGCTGTAGGGAAAACAAATCCCTAGGTAGTGGATAGAAAGAAACCTTAAAAGGAACCAGACTCATGGTTGAAGCTGATTAGTTATGGACATGTACCAAACTGTGCTAGGCTAGGGGCAGTAGGATGATTCTTGCCTATGATTGTCTTCATACTTTGTTCTTTGTGTGTGTGTGTGTGTGTGTGTGTGTGTGTGTGTGTGTGTGTGTGTGTGTGTGTGTGTGTGGGGGGGGTGTTTCATGTCTCAAACACTGAGAGACAGAACATTTCAGGATCCCGGTCTGCACCCTGGCCTGCTCAGGATCTGTGGTAGCCTATAGGCTGCATCCCCAATGGCACCCTATTCCCTACATAGTGCACTAGTTCCTTTGGGCCCTGGGGGCAAGTAGTGCACTATATAGGGAATAGGGTGCCATTTGAGATCTATCATTAGCCTGTGTGTTGGTCTGGGAGCTCCTGTAGACCATGGGACTAGAGCCCTGTACAGCAGTAATATGGAGGTAACTGTGTGCTGAAGTTTAGGCATGTGAGTTTGTTTAACAGGGGTACTCTCTTTTTCTCTTCATTTTCTATTTTTTTCACCTAGCATGGAGTTTATTGCACCAGGTCTCTAGTCCTAACTCTTCCTGTCAGCTCTGATTAGAGCAGCTCCTCTCGCTCCAATTCAAGGAGCTATATTGGCATGGGAAAACATAGTTAACATTGCCAAAGCAAGTGAATTCGATAATAAACAATTTAAAACATGAATAGTAAACATTACTCACAAAGTTCCAAAAGAATAAAGAAATGTGTGTGTGTGCAGTGTTGTAATCATGTACAAATAGTTAAAGTACAAAAGGGAAAATAAATAATCATCAATATGGGTTGTATTTACAATGCCGTTTGTTCTTTACTGGTTGCCCTTTTCTTGTGGCAACAGGTCACAAATCTTGCTGCTGTGATGGCACACTGGAATTTCACTCAGTAGATATGAGTTTATCAAAATCAGGTTTGTTTTTAAATTCTTTGTGGGTCTGTGTAATCTTAGGGAACTGTGTGTCTATGGTCATACATTTGGCAGGAGGTTTGGAAGTGCAGCTCAGTTTCCATCTCATTTTGTGGGCAGTGTGCACATAGCCTGCCTTCTCTTAAGAGCTCTTCTCTTGTGGGCCAGGTCTGCCTATGGTGGCCTTTCTCAATAGCAAGGCTATGCTCACTGAGTCTGAACATAGTCAAAGCTTTCCTTAAGTTTGGGTCAGTCCTCTCTGTTTAGGGCCAAGTAGCATTCTAGTTTACTCTGTTTAAAAAAATATATATATATATTTCCAATGTGTCAAGTAATTATCTTTTTGTTTTTTCATGGTTTGTGAACAGAGCCCCAGGACCAGCATGCTTAGGGGCTTCTTCTCCAGGTTCATCTCTCTGTAGGTGATGGCTTTGTTATGGAAGGTTTGGGAATCACTTCCTTTTAGGTGGTTGTAGAATGTAATATCTCTTTTCTGGATTTTGATAATTAGTGGGTATCTCTCTGAGTTTATTATGAGGAGGATCATAAACATCCTGTCTTTCCCTGTAGGATGACATCACAGTAGCTTATATTGTTGGTAGGTAGACAGACTAGTGCTGTCAACAGAACAGCAGGTGATGAGTCTGTGTCAGCAGGTGGCATATATAGTTAGGGCCAGCTAGGCTTACATCCAGAAAGGCTTACAGTTGAAGTAGAGTATGTTTGCTGTGTGGGGAGTACTAGGTGATCCACCACCTGGATTTGATCCTATGTAGCAAAATTTGAAATGTTTAAAAAAAAGTTTTACTTTGGTGTAAAGTGGAGACTCAAAGCAACAAAATGGTATATCATCCACTGCAGTTGAGGAACAATGGGAAAGTAATTCTACATTGAAAGTTGATAAACTTGTAACCCCACTTTTGAGAAAATGGCCCTTGAATATTTTTTGGTACACATACTGGAGAGCTCTTATTTGTCTACATCCATTCAGCATTGTCAACACCCTCTTAAGCCTTAGCTCCACCCATCTCTTTAAGGATACACATGTAAAGGCCATGTACTGAACAGAGTGAATACGGTAGTCTAGTAAACAACTAAAGACTGTAAGTAGAAGAATAAAGTAGTAGTAAAAATACACTAGTCTTTGGCCTGTATCCTGATCTGACTTTGGTGCCGGTCAGGTTGATCTTCACATCACCGTCTCTGGTGAACACGCACTATATCAAAACCCAATCCAAGTTGAGTTTATTTGGCACATGCATGGGATAAAGGTGTAAACGGTACAGTGAAATGGTTACTTGCATAGTAGCCTTTTGTTTAAACATCTAGCTAGCTAAACAATGAACCATAATCCCAACTCATTCTACCACGCATGACTCTGCAGGTAGCTAAAGATAACCAACTAGGTTCAATGTTAGCTAGCTAGCTAATATTAAGCTATAACTAGCAATGCAAATGGTGTGAGATGCCAATAATATTACTAATCAGATCATACACGTAACGTTAGATAGTGAGCGAGCCAGCTAACGTTAGCTAGCTAACAGTATGCTTTAACTTGCAATGAAATTAGCTTTCTGACAAAATTAGAAACATTTTAATATCTGAAAATGTAGCTAGACTCTTCCCCGTCTATATGGATGACCGCTTCTCTGTCATGTAGTTGCCATTTGTTTGAAAATGTAATCCAGAGACAGGTGTTTTTATACAACAGCCTCTCTCATCTCTCAGCTTCCACTGATTTAAAAACTTGGGCAACTTGTTTGTAACAACCACTGTTGTTTGCTGTTTCTTCTGACGACAGTGATGGGGGAAGACTACAGTGTCTGGTTCAATTTTTTTAAAACCTAAAATCGGGGATTTCCTCATCGTGATTCATTTTCAGCATGTAACAATCGTCAAAAAAAAGTAGTCCATCACAACGTTTTCCCACTGATCTTTGTCTTGGAAGTGCTTGCACAAAGGATAGTAACATCTCATCCTGTGTTCTTGGAATCTATAGTGCAATTAACTTCAGGGCAGCAATGGAACACTTTTTTCAGTTCTTAATGATATCTTTAACAAACAGCGTTAGAGGATTATCCACACATACTGAGCCTCTGATGTTATAGACAGGAGCATGCTTCATGGTAGACCAATCCAAACTAATTTCTTGGCCTGTCCAGCCCATCCATTATCTTAGCCAATCATGGTGTCGTGTCTTTGGCTATGCCGGATTAAGTGATATGACATGCTATTCTATAAAATAATTTATCCGGAATTAATATTACCTGATTGAGCTAATCATGTAAATGTAATTAACGAGTCGGGCACCACAAAATAATATTTATAGAGCTGTTATCTTCTGAATAAACTCTTAAAGACAGTAATATTTTACATTTAATAGCAATCAATATCAATCGTCATCTTAATTCAGTCTCATCTGAAAGTTGTAAATTCTTAGTTATCTGCAAGAACCCTGGCTAACAAGTTGAATCAGCAATACAAAATTGGGTTTAATTATTTATTTACTAAATACCTAACTAATTACACATACACATAATTAAATCATAACTTGATTACAAATTACGTCATAAAGGAAAACGTCCCTAGCGGGCGGAACAGATATGACAGCTTCTTACACAAGAAATGGACTGGGTTTGAGTGAAGGAGCGGGAAGACTGAGGAACAAAGGCGAAGCTGTGCTATCGTAAATACAGTATCTTATGCATTCTAAATTACCGCCCATTTGGAAAAGGAAAATGCAATAAATATTTACTCAGAGCTGCGCTTTGGTAGGTTGGTGGTAGATGAAAGGCCGCGTTGCCCAACCGAGTCCTTTGAAGAATGTCTCTGGTTGTCAATTGAATATTTTGTAGTAACGTCGATGGGTGATAGACGGGATACTCTTGTCTGTTCCTTCCTAACCCTCGTTGCATTTGCTGTTGCTAACTCGACGGCTAGGAGGTATCATTTCTGTAGTGAATAAGAGTTCAAAGTTCATACATACCATTCGCAACCAAAGCTCACGCTGATGTTGGCTTCGTTCTGTAGTTATTATCTGAACCATTCTGACATAGGACCATCATCATACATCCTCGGAACTGGAAGTTATATTGTTGTCAAGGGCTTCTATAGGAAGGGAGAGGAGGGTGTGTTTGAAAAGTTTTATAGCCCATGTCCCTTCACAGGGACGGACCACTGATTGAGCAGAGCCCTGTCTCACATTTTAGAAGTTAAAATCACATTTCATCCCATCACAAATAATTTCATATTCAAACATTTAAATTGAACAACAATTCCATGTGAATCGGATAACTCTGTGTAGACTTTCCACTGTAGAGTTTGTCATCTGATCATTGATGAGAATGTCTCGGATGACAACCGAACTGACATCATTTTCATTAAGTACCAAAGCACATGTTCAATTGTTTGGATTACCAGAATATAGTTCATTTCCCCACACCTTCTGATGTTCCCTGAATCTCTATGTTAACCAAGGGTTTTGCAAATGTAACCTCAGTAGGGTAGAGAACGGAAAAGGTGTGAAGAGGTATTTATGACTTGTCATAAACCTAACCCCCAGGCCAACGTCATGACAATGGCTAGCGGGAAGGTTCCTGTATTCTTCTGTGGATAAACCAACTAGGCTCATAATTTAAATGTTATTTGTATTTACAGATGGCATACAAGTTTGTTCAAGCACATGAAAGCTTGCATGTTCCCGAAGGCATTTTTGTCCAAATCAATTTAAAATAACTTAAAATGCCTCTCCTGCCTCCCGGGTGGCGCAGTGGTTAAGGGCGCTGTACTACCAGAGACCCTGGGTTCGCACCCAGGCTCTGTCGTAACCGGCCGCGACCGGGAGGTCCGTGGGGCGACTCACAATTTGCCTAGCGTCGTCCGGGTTAGGGAGGGCTTGGCCGGTAGGGATATCCTTGTCTCATCGCGCACCAACGACTCCTATTGCGCTCCGGGCGCAGTGCAAGCCAACCAAGGTTGCCAGGTGCACGGTGTTTCCTCCGACACATTGGTGCGGCTGGCTTCCGGGTTTGATGTGCGCTGTGTTAAGAAGTAGTGTGGCTTGGTTGGGTTGTGTATCGGAGGACGCATGACTTTCGACCTTCGTCTCTCCCGAGCCCGTACGGGAGTTGTAGCGATGAGACAAGATAGTAGCTACTAAAAACAATAGAATACTACAAAATTGGGGAGAAAAAGGGGGTAATAAAAAAATATATATATTTTTAATCCTCTCCTGTGATGTGCTACATGCCCCCTAGCTTCTTGAAACAGGTTACACTAGGCAGAGTGAAGAAGACTGAAGACTGAACCAATCTGTATAGACTACTTCCACTAAGATGGACCCTCAGTCACATGAAAGTCGTAGTCTTCTACTTCAGTGCTAGTATAGAAATAGTAGCACTGAAGTACCCTGCTCTTTCTGTTTTTTCCTCAGTGTATTCTGCTGTTGTCAGAACTAAGAATGTCTACTTTATCTGCTGTTCTACAGCAACATAATCAGACTGACTGAAAGCAGAAGAAAGTCTTTATGGTTCTGGGCAGAAACTACACAGCCCCTCTTGTCTAGCTCAGTTTACATCCAATTTGTTTTCTACCATTTCAGGTCTTCCAAGTCCTCAATCTTTCTTTTAATTGGAGTGGAGAGGGAGGGAGGGAGGAAGGGAGGGAGAGGGACTTCAACTCTTCACAGCAGGCATGAAGTGATGTGCTTTTTACAGTAAAGAGGAAGTGAATCATTATGTTGGTTTATTAATCTCCCTGAGGGAATGAAAGTGTAGCTTTATGTATTTCACTTGCATGGCTCATTTTATTTTGTAAGGCAGTTGTCAAATTAACTTTCTGTTTCTGTAATGTGTTGTCATACGCTGTACAAACGACTATATAAGGCTAATCATTGTTTCTGGCTGGGATCATGTAGAGGTCAGGACGAGGACTCTAATGTGTGTCGTAATAATGTCTGTTAATGGCTCAGACTGTGCTAAGGGTGTCCTCATTCCCCAAATGTCTGGATCGTATTCATTAGTGCACACTGTAGCAAAACATTTTTGCAATGGAAAAATAACAAGTGTTTCTTATTGGACAAGTCCAGGTTTCCCCTGTTTCAGTCCGGTTTGTTATGTTTGGTACCTAGTGGGTATGGCACAGTTTTTCACACAAGTGGGATTTAGTGGGCCTTGTTTCAGTATGCTAACTCACAGGCAAGTATCTTATCTTATCCCAGTACATGCTTCTAGATAACTTTACATTGCTATTTACCTATTGGTTTATTAATGCCTTCCGTTATGTATTTATTTGATTACATAAACGATGAATGCGGTGAACTATTGACTTATCTTTTTGCGATATGTGGTAAATTATGCAGTAGTTCATTTGCGTTGATTATTGCACTGAGAAGTTTGTCGTTATTGTTACAGAAAATGAGTTGACACTCTGAAATATAACTTCAGAATAGAAGTGAAGTCTTCCTCCAGGCATGGCCACCCGCACGCACACCAGGCCTGGTATTTTAGGTGCAAGGCCATTTGGCCTTCAAGAGGTGCCCAACCTGCCTGGGCACCAAGGCCATCTGGAAAAACACTAACTATTCCTTTAAGTGTATGTACAGTGGGGCAAAAAAGTATTTACTCAGCCACCAATTGTGCAAGTTCTCCCACTTAAAAAGATGAGAGGCCTGTAATTTTCATCATAGGTACACTTCAACTATGACAGGCCAAGACCAAAGAGCTGTCAAAGGACACCAGAAACAAAATTGTAGACCTGCTCCAGGCTGGGAATACTGAATCTGCAATAGGTAAGCAGCTTGGTTTGAAGAAATCAACTGCGGGAGCAATTATTAGGAAATGGAAGACATACAAGACCACTGATAATCTCCCTCGATCTGGGGCTCCACGCAAAATCTCACCCCGTGGGGTCAAAATGATCACATGAATGGTGAGCAAAAATCCC
This sequence comes from Oncorhynchus gorbuscha, assembly GCF_021184085.1. NCBI lineage: Eukaryota > Metazoa > Chordata > Actinopteri > Salmoniformes > Salmonidae > Oncorhynchus > Oncorhynchus gorbuscha. The sequence goes on along the minus strand of NC_060181.1, from coordinate 17,694,161 downwards.
AGAACCACACGGGGGGACCTAGTAAATGACCTGCAGAGAGCTGGGACCAAAGTAACAAAGCCTACCATCAGTAACACACTACGCCGCCAGGGACTCAAATCCTGCAGTGCCAGACGTGTCCCCCTGCTTAAGCCAGTACATGTCCAGGCCCGTCTGAAGTTTGCTAAAGAGCATTTGGATGATCCAGAAGAAGATTGGTAGAATGTCATATGGTCAGATGAAACCAAAATATAACTTTTTGGTAAAAACTGAACTCGTCGTGTTTGGAGGACAAAGAATGCTGAGTTGCATCCAAAGAACACCATATCTACTGTGAAGCATGGGGGTGGAAACATCATGCTTTGGTGCTGTTTTTCTGCAAAGGGACCAGGACGACTGATCCGTGTAAATGAAAGAATGAATGGGGCCATATATCATGAGATTTTGAGTGAACCTCCTTCCATCAGCAAGGGCATTGAAGATGAAATGTGGCTGGGTCTTTCAGCATGACAATGATCCCAAACACACCACCCGGGCAACGAAGGAGTGGCTTCCTAAGAAGCATTTCAAGGTCCTGGAGTGGCCTAGCCAGTCTCCAGATCTCAACCCCATAGAAAATCTTTGGAGGGAGTTGAAAGTCCATGTTGCCCAGCAACAGCCCCAAAACATCACTGCTCTAGAGGAGATCTGCATGGAGGAATTGGCCAAAATACCAACAACGGTGTGTGAACCTTGTGAAGACTTACAGAAAATGTTTGACCTCTGTCATTGCCAGCAAAGGGTATATAACAAAGTATTGAGAAACTTGTTATTGACCAAATACTTATTTTCCACCATAATTTGCAAATAAATTCATTAAAAATCCTACAATGTGATTTTTCTGGATTTTTTTTCTCTCATTTTTAAGTGGGAGAACTTGCACAATTGGTGGCTGACTAAATACACTGCTCAAAAAAATAAAGCGAACACTTAAACAACACAATGTAACTCCAAGTCAATCACACTTCTGTGAAATCAAACTGTCCACTTAGGAAGCAACACTGATTGACAATACATTTCACATGCTGTTGTGCAAATGGAATAGACAACAGGTGGAAAATATAGGCAATTAGCAAGACACCCAATAAAGGAGTGGTTCTGCAGGTGATAACCACTGAGCACTTCTCAGTTCCTATGCTTCCTGGCTGATGTTTTGGTCACTTTTGAATGCTGGCGGTGCTTTCACTCTAGTGGTAGCATGAGACGGAGTCTACAACCCACACAAGTGGCTCAGATAGTGCAGCTCATCCAGGATGGCACATCAATGCAAGCTGTGGCAAGAAGGTTTGCTGTGTCTGTCAGCGTAGTGTCCAGAGCATGGAGGCGCTACCAGGAGACAGGCCAGTACATCAGGAGACGTGGAGGAGGCCGTAGGAGGGCAACAACCCAGCAGCAGGACTGCTTCCTCCACCTTTGTGCAAGGAGGAGCAGGAGGAGCACTACCAGAGCCCTGCAAAATGACCTCCAGCAGGCCACAAATGTGCATGTGTCTGCTCAAACGGTCAGAAACAGACTCCATGAGGGTGGTATGAGGGCCCGACGTCCACAGGTGGGGGTTGTGCTTACAGCCCAACACGTGCAGGACGTTTGCATTTGCCAGAGAACACCAAGATTGGCAAATTCGCCACTTGCGCCCTGTGCTCTTCACAGATGAAAGCAGGTTCACACTGAGCACGTGACAGACGTGACAGTCTGGAGATGCCGTGGAAAACGTTCTGCTGCCTGCAACATCCTCCCGCATGACTGGTTTGGCGGTGGGTCAGTCATGGTGTGGGGTGGCATTTCTTTGAGAGGCCGCACAGCCCTCCATGTGCTCGCCAGAGGTAGCCTGACTGCCATTAGGTACCGAGATGAGATCCTCAGACCCCTTGTGAGACCATATACTGGTGCGGTTGGCCCTGGGTTCCTCCTAATGCCAGACAATGCTAGACCTCATGTGGCTGGAGTGTGTCAGCAGTTCCTACAAGAGGAAGGCATTGATGCTATGGACTGGCCTGCCCGTTCCCCAGACCTGAATCAAATTGAGCACATCTGGGACATCATGTCTCACTCCATCCACCAACGCCACGTTGCACCAGACTGTCCAGGAGTTGGCGGATGCTTTAGTCCAGGTCTGGGAGGAGATCCCTCAGGAGACCATCCGCCACCTCATCGGGAGCACGCCCAGGCGTTGTAGGGAGGTTATACAGGCACATGGAGGCCACACACACTACTGAGCCTCATTTGTTTTAAGGACATTACGTCAAAGTTGGATCAGCCAGTATTGTGGTTTTCCACTTTAATTTTGAGTGTGACTCCAAATCCAGACCTCCATGGGTTGATAAATTTGATTTCCATTGATCATTTTTGTGTGATTTTGTTGTCAGCACATTCAACTATGTAAAGAAAAAAGTATTTAATAAGAATATTTAATTCATTCAGATCTAGGATGTTACTTTAGTGTTCCCTTTATTTTTTTGAGCAGTACTTTTTTGCCCCACTGTAAATGTTGGAGTATTTTTAGTAATAATATTACATTATTGTGTAGCTTTTTCTCCATCTGATTGGGTGGGTGGGCCTGTGCCTTCCCAGGCCCACCATGCCTACCATGCCTAGGCCCTCCCAGGCCCACGCCCCTCCCCCACAGGGGGAATCTGGAATCTTCCCTGAGACTGTTTGTGCAGAAATTCTTTGGTTGTGCAAACCCAGTTTCACCAGCTGTCTGGGCAGCTTGTCTCAGATGATCCCGTAGGTGAAGAAGCTGGATGTGGAGGTCCTGGGCTGGCGTGGTTACACGTGGTTGTGAGGCCGGTTGGATGTACTGTCATCCTCGAAAACGTTGTTGGAGGCGGCTTAGAGAAATTAACATTCAATTCTTTGACAACAGCTCTGATGGACATTCCTGCAGTCAGCATGCCAATGGCACTCTCCCTCAACTTGAGGCATTGTGTTTCGCTACAAAACTGCCCATTTTAGTGTGGCCTTTTATTGTTCCCAGCATAATTTGCAGCTGTGTAATGATCATGCTGTTTAATCAGCTACTTGAAATTCATCCACCTGACAGGTGTGGCATAATCTTGGGAAAGGAGAAATGCTCACTAACAGGGATGTAAACAAATTTGCACAAATTGAGAGAAATAAGCTTTTTGTGTGTTTGGAACATTTCTGGGATATTTTATTTCAGCTCATGAAACATGGGACCAACACTTTACCTGTTTATATTTTTGTTCAGTGTAGTTGTTACATTTCTAAATATTGAGATTGGAACTCCCCCTTTTAATAATGGTTCGGTTGGTCTATATTGGGCCATTTGAAGATGAAGGCCGTCATCTTACATGATTAGAGGACCTTGAGATGCTGGAACTGCTGCACTGCTAGTAGCTTCTGTTACATGTTCTGATTCTTCTGTAAAAGACATGAAACGTACACAGCCCGTGGCCTGACAGTGAGCAGTCATAGAGTTTGAGGAACTAGACGATCAGGCACGTCTGAAACACGTCAAACTATTTTCAGAATCCATTCTAGTTCAAAATGAGGAAACGCAACCCATTATTTACCTATTCACAGCATCTCTCTCTCTCTCATTGGAGATTAGTTCTAATTATTTAATGGGATAATGCCTTTTTAAAAGGGGGAGAAGAAAAACTGAAATTACTTAAAGAAGGCATTAGTCTTTGTGAAGAACAGATGTTGCCGAGGCAAACGGGAGCATGCATTATGCATATAAAATGATTTATTTTGGTAGCGTGCACGGCTGATTTATGGAAGCCCCGTTCCATGTGCCTCGTTAATGGGTTTAAGGAGATGCCTTTTGTAAAGGTGATTTCCATAATTAATAAAGGGACATCCATAATGTGTGCGCTGCTGCAGTGGAAGGAGGCATGTGTTATGTAGGCTAGGTCTAATGTGTGTACACACCAACACATTGATAACCTGCGAGGCCTATCCATGATGAAGAACAGACAGAAGGAGTTGTTTAACCTAAATAAGATAAACAGGGTTTATTGAGGATGTTATCAAATGTTGGTGTTTTTTAATGAAAGACGTGAGTGGTTTAGGGGTTTAGGCTAATTCTGGAATGGAGATGCTCGATGGCCTATCGTATTATGCGAAACATCATGATTTTTCTCTTTTGATACTGTAGGACTTAGCCACGACAACGTCATGGAAATCAGACTATTTGTCACATCTCCCACATAGAGCTGTCAGTCTGAACATTCCCTGGGCTATCTTTATTCCCTACTTTCTCCATGGAAGTGATTGTTTTTGTGCACAAGTCACTCTATCATTTGCATACACATTTTCATATTAATTTACATAATGTTATTTTCCACTTCTTGTTCTTGTCCAATCTGTCTTATTACAGTGTAGGCTGTCAGCAGTGTTTGAAAGCCACTCAGCACACATTACAGTAGTCTAAACTCCATGCATCAACGAAGACAGTCATCTGATCTATCAGTTCCTCCTTCACTATTGTCTTGTTGAATTCCCTTCACTAGTGTTGTGTTGAATTCATTTGGTGTGATCTCCATACCCAGGGATAGAGAGAAATACAAAGACTGCTTTTTCTGGTTTTGATCTTTGATTTCTCTTCTTTTTGTCCTGAATGTCCCTCTTGTGTTGTTTCTCTCAGATAAGCCTTCATCTGTCGTGAGTCTAAGCTGAGGAGAAACACATTGTTGTGACTGTAAGTACTGACATGGAACAAAGACAAAAAAGCATAGGCCTAAAGCTTAATTGGATAAGAATATTCCCATTTTATACTGTTTTGTTCTGTTTTTAATTGCTCAACTTCCTTCCACTCTTTCTATTATCAGATAAATCCTCCTGTTCTTGCTCTGGTGTGTTCAGTTACTCCATGGTAATTCTTTACTGCTGCAGTCATCCATGTTTTTTCTGGGTTAAAAAGAGGCCTAGGTGGTGGTAGGTGCGGTCGGCACAATGGGCGCGGTCGGCACAGTGTAATTTTAGAACATTTATTTTGGTGTTTTAGCTTTTTTAAACCTATTTCCTGCAATTCTCAGAATTTGTCCTTGGAGCAGAGATATATTTTTGCAGTTTTAAGGTTTTGCCAATAATGCTGACAGAAGATGTAGCAGTTTTAAAGCTAATCTCCAGGGATTCTACACATTCTGCCATGGAGCTGAGATAATTTGAAAGATAATTTCCTGCAGTTCTATGCATTTTGCCATAGCTAATGCTGTGTTCTTTTGCTCAAAGGGAAACATCAAGTTTTCAACTTCATATTCATCTCCAGCACCAGCTCAACATCAACATATGTGAAAATTATAGAAACGTGCCATTTTCACATGTTGATGTTGGGCTGGTGCTGGAGTTGAGAAATTGTGAAATTTCTGTTTAATAACATAATCAATACTATTAAATCGTTTTGGGAATGTTCTATTGCCTGACTGTCTAGCTTTTATTTTGATGCCTGTTAATGCTCAAAGATGATTTTTAATCAAAATTCTATACTGTATGTCTAATCTTTTCTACATACTTTATATCTGGGTTTAGTCATTTAAGTTTACACAGTGTATTTTTGTTTGTTTGGACTTGTTCTATGGTACACGGGTAGCTCTAACCCCTCCTGTTGTTCTCATCACAGGTTCTGTTGGGTGGGTGTCATGCAGCACCCTAACTTTGAGACTCACCACCCTCTCCAGCCAGAGGGAGAGCAGGAGATGGGTTTTGACCCGCTCCACAACTTAAACAGGAATCTCAGCTGTGGTGAGTCGACATTTACAACACATTCATTAAGGATTTATTAACATGTTATAAGTCTTATCATCTGAGGCTTAATTAAGCTATTCTGAATATGAAATGTTAATATCTAGTAATGTGGGGAAAAGTCGATAGTTACTTCTGGAAGATAGTATATCGAAATAACTCCTAGTATAGATTAGTGAAATATTTACAGTACCAGTCAAGGGTTTTTCTTTATTTTTACTATTTTCTACATTGTAAACTCAGGGGAAAAAAATAAAAAATAAACGTCTTCTCACTGTCAACTGAGTTTATTTTCAGCAAACTTGTGTAAATATTTGTGTAAATATTTGTATGAACATAAGAAGATTCAACAACTGAGACACAACTGAACAAGTTCCACAGACATGTGACTAACAGAAATGGAATAATGTGTTCCTGACCAAAAGTAAGTCAGTATCTGGTGTGGCCACCAGCTGCATTTAGTACTGCAGTGCATCTCCTCCTCATGGACTGCACCAGATTTGCCCGTTCTTGCTGTGAGATGTTACCCCACACTTCCACCAAGGCACCTGCAAGTTTCCGGACACCGACCCAACAGGTCCCAGATGTGCTCAATGGGATTGAGATCCGGGATCTTCGCTGGCCATGGCAGAACACGGACATTCCTATCTTGCAGGAAATCACACACAGAACAAGCAGTATTTCTGGTGGCATTGTCATGCTGGAGGTCATGTCAGGATGAGCCTGCAAGAAGGATACCACATGAGAGAGGAGGATGTCTTCCCTGTAACGTACAGCGTTGAGATTGCCCGCAATGACAACAAGCTCAGTCCGATGATGCTGTGACATACCGCCCCAGACCATGACGGACCCTCCACCTCCAAATCGATCCCGCTTCAGAGTACAGGCCTCGGTGTAACGCTCATTCCTTCAACGATAAACGTGAATCCGACCATCACCCCTGGTGAGACAAAACCACATCTTGTAAGTGAAGAGCACTTTTTGCCAGTCCTGTCTGGTCCAGCGACGGTGGGTTTGTCCCCATAGGAGACAACGTTGCCCGTGATGTCTGGTGAGGACCTGCCTTACAACAGGCCTACAAGCTTTCATTCCAGCCTCTCTCAGCCTATTGCGGACAGTCTGAGCACTGATGGAGGGATTGTGCGTTCCTGGTGTAACTCGGGCAGTTGCCATCCTGTACCTGTCCCTAAGGTGTTCTGTTCGGATGTACCGATCCTGTGCAGGTGTTGTTACACGTGGTCTGCCACTGCGAGGACAATCAACTGTCCGTCCTGTCTCCCTGTAGCGCTGTCTTAGGCGTTTCACAGTACGGACATTGCAATTTATTGCCCTGGCCACATCTGCAGTTCTCATGCCTCCTTGCAGCATGCCTAAGGCATGTTCACGCAGATGAGCAGGGACCCTGGGCATCTTTCTTTTTGTGGTTTCTAGAGTCAGTAGAAAGGCCTCTTGTGTCCTAAGTTTTCATAACTGTGACCTTAATTGCCTACCGTCTGTAAGCTGTTAGTGTCTTAACGACCGTTCCACAGGTGCATGTTCATTAATTGTTTATGGTTCATTGAACAATCATGGGAAATGGTGTTTAAACCCTTTACAATGAAGATATGTGAAGTTATTTGGATTTGACAAATTATTTGAAAGACAGTGTCCTGAAAAAGGGATGTTTTTGCTGAGTTTATAAGAAAACATGCCTTTGTCAGAAAAGGGTGCATTGATCAAGTATTCAAACATCCATTATGTTGTAGCTGAGCTTCATTGTGCCACATCATTGGTGTCTATAGCGTCTTCTAGTGGCTGCATGTTTAATGCTTTTCATGTGTGTTTAACAGGAGGATCTCTGGATAGTAGCACTTTGTCTGAGTCCACTTTCCTCTCCTACAGGTAATGTGTGTAATTTATGTTTTGGTCCACGTCACAGCCAGATCTAATTCTATGCTTATTCCATATTAGATTAAATAAAATTGGAAAGGGCTGAAAACTCACTAAAACCTCTTCTCATCTCTCTCATTACCTCCCTCCCTCTAAAGGAAAGAATGGGATGACTTGTTTCTGAACAGTAATTACCTGACCAGGATCCGTCAGGCAGGCATCAACGGTCGATTGCGGAGCAGCCGATTCCGCAGTGTGTGCTGGAAGGTAAACCAGTCACAGACAAACATGGTTCTTGGGTGTCTGAAGGTAGTTCTACCATGTGAGTCGTGTGTTGTATTCTAGTTGTACCTGGAGGTCCTTCCTGAGGATAAGAGCCAATGGATCAACAAGACCAAGGAGTTACGATCCCAGTACGAGAAGATCAAAGAGAGAGTGAGTTGGTGTGTGTGTGTGTCATGCGTTCACCTGTGCCTGCTCGTTTGGGTGAGCATGTGTGTGTGTGCCAGTCACTGACCGCCTCTCCTCCTCCCAGCACATCACCAACCCCCGTAAGGCTGCAGGCCAGCAGGACTTGGTGGTCAACAACCCACTCTCACAGGACGAGGGGGTAGGTGTAGCCTCAGTCTCTCTAGATACAACTTTTTTTCCAGAACCGTGGGAATGTAAACATCTAAATAACTCTATCACAGGACTAAGTGGGGTGTCCCTGTTGTAAATGCCTACTTATTATAATACCTTTAGGATTCCTTTATTATGATCTGTATACAGGTAACTGACAAAATAATGTAATGCTGGATATAAAGTAGATTGCTTCCACACAGGTGTGTTTCTGAGTTAATGGAGCAATTAACATCCCATCATGTTTAAGGTCATAAAAATGCTGGATATTATTTAAGCTACCATGGCTATGCCCCCATAGGATGACAATGCCCCCACCCACAGGGCACAAGATGTGCCTGAATGGTTGTTGAGCATGAAAACGATGTAAGCCATATGCAGTGGTCGTCTGAGTCACTAGATCTCAACCCAATTGAACAGGTTTTCCACCTCCATCAACAACATTTCTCATGGAAGAATGGTGTCATATCCCTACGATAGAGGTCCAGACACTTGTAGAATCTAGATGCATTAAAGCTGTTCTGGCTTGTGGTGCCCAGCACCCTATTAAGACACTATGTTGGGGTTTCCTTTATTTTGTCATTTACCCAAATGTCCTTGTATTGTGTATTGACCCCAATGGGGAATGGGAACCGTGTACAACATTTTATAATCAGTCTGGTCGTAGGAGGCTAGGTGAATGAGTCTATGGTGTATTTCCTGGTCCATATGTCATTGTGTTCTCCTCCCTCCTGTCCAGAGCCTGTGGAACAAGTTCTTCCAGGACAACGAGTTGAGAGGGATGATCAAACAGGATGTTATGAGAACGTGAGTCTGATTTAACATTTCTTAACTGTTAACCAGAGCTGTATTTAAATGTTTATCAGACTGTCATTCTCATATCTACTGTACACCTCTGAAATAACCCCCCCCTCCCCCCTCTTTTCTCTATTCTGTCTGTAGGTTTCCTGAGATGCGGTACTTCCAAGAGGAGGACGTAAGGACCAAGCTGACAGACATCTTGTTTTGTTACGCCCGAGAGAATGAACAGTTACTGTACAAACAGGTACCATTCCAGCATTAGTTAAGATTTCTAGAGGCACACAAGTGTTAGATATGCCACTAGGCATGCTAATGCACCCCATAGACTAGACAGTGTACTGTCTTCATAGTGCTACAGACAGAGAGAGGACGATGACCAGTCAGTGTTCTAACAGGAAGTGACACACGTCTAGCCACTGGGTAATGAAGTTTAATGATACCGGTCAATAATGATAACACACCTCATGCATCACCCTGAAAGAAATGGGCCATTCGCGCTCTCAATTCAATTCAAGGGACTTTATTGGCATGGGAAACGTGTTAACATTGCCAAAGCAAGTGAGGTTGATGATATACAAAAGTGAAATAAACAATAAAAATGAATAGTAAACATTACACATACAGAAGTTTCAAAACAATAAAGACAATGTCATTTTATTTATATACATACATACAGTGTTGTAACAATGTACAAATGGTTAAAGTACACAAGGGAAAATAAGCACAAATGTGTTGTATTTACAATGGTATTTATGTGTATTTACAATGGTGTTTGTTCTTCACTGGTTGCCCTTTTCTTGCGGCAACGGGTTCACAAATCTTGCTGCTGTGATGGCACACTGGAATTTCACCCAGTAGGTATGGGGGTTTATCAAAATTGGATTTGTTTTTGAATTCTTTGTGGATCTGTGTAATCTGAGGGAAATATGTCTCTCTAATATGGTCATACATTGGGCAGGAGGTTTGGAAGTGCAGCTCAGTTTCCACTTCATTTTGTGGGCAGTGTGCACATAGCCTGTCTTCTCTTGAGAGCCAGGTCTGCCTACGGCGGCCTTTCTCAATAGCAAGGCTATGCTCACTGAGTCTGTACATAGTCTAAGCTTTCCATAATTTTGGGTCAGTCACAGTGGTCAAGTATTCTGCCACTGTGTACTCTGTTTAGGGCCAAATTGCATTCTAATTTGCTCTGTTTTTTTAAATGACTTGACACATTGGAAAGCATTCTTTCTTGTTGTTTTCTCGTGATTTGTTCAGGTCTAATTGTGTTGCTGTCCTGGGGCTCTGTGGGTTGTTTGAATAGAGCCCCAGGACCAGCTTGCTTAGGGGACTCTTCTCCAGGTTCCCCTCTCTGTAGGTGATGGCTTTTATGTAAGGTTTGGGAATTATTTCCTTTTAGGTGGTTGTAGAATTGAATGGCTCTTTTCTGGATTTTGATATTTAGTGGGTATCTTCCTAATTCTGCTCTGCATGCATTATTTGGTGTTCTACACTGAGGATATTTTTGCATGCAGAGTCTCAATTTGGTGTTTGAAGTCTTGGTTGGTGAGTGGACTCCAGACCTCACAACCATAAAGGGCAATGGGCTCTATCACTGATTCAAGTATTTTTAGCCAGATCCCAATTGGTGTGTTGAATTTTATGTTCCTTTTGATGGCATAGATAGCCCTTCTTGCCTTGTCTCTCAGATCGTTCACAGCTTTGTGGAAGTTACCTGTAGCGCTGATGTTTAGGCCAAGGTATGTATAGTTTGTGTGCTCTTGGGCAACAGTGTCTAGATGGTATTTGTGGTCCTGGCGACTGAACCTTTTCTTGGTACAGCATTATTTTGGTCTTACTGAGAATTACTGTCAGGGCCCAGGTCTGACAGAATCTGTGCAGAAGATCTAGGTGCTGCTGTAGGCCCTCCTTGGTTGGTGACAGAAGCACCAGATCATCAGTAGACATTTGACTTCAGATTCTAGTAGGGTGAGGCCGGTTGCTGCAGACTTTACTAGTGCCCACGCCAGTTTGTTGAAGAGGGTGGGGCTTAAGCTGCATCCCTGTCTCACCCCACGGCCCTGTGGAAAGAAATGTGTTTTTTGACAATTTTAACCGCACACTTGTTTGTGTTCATGGATTTTATAATGTCGTATGTTTTAACCCGACACCACTTTTCATCAATTTGTATAGCAGACCCTCAAGCCAAATTGAGTCTAAGGCTTTTTTGAAATCAACAAAGCAGGAGAAGACTTTGCCTTTTGGTTTGTTTGGTTGTCAATTAGGGTGAATAGCCAATTTGACATTTGCTCAGTACATTGTTTTCATTGAGGAAATGTACGAGTCTGCTGTTAATGATAATGCATAGGATTTAAGGTTACTGTTGACGCATATTCCATGGTAGTTATTGGGGTCAAATTTGTCGCCACTTTTGTGGATTTGGGTGATCAGTCCTTGGTTCCAAATATTGGGGAAGATGTCAGAGTTTTAGTATAGCCGATCATTTCATTAAGAATACCATGAACACCACAGGCCTTTTTGCGTTTACTGTAACTCATTCAAGGTAATTGGAGAATCCAGTGGGTTCTGGTAGTCTTTAATGGTTGATTCGTATATGTTTTTGCTCTATATTTTGTTATAGAGCCAAAAAGATTGGAGAAGTGGTTTACCCATCTATTTTGGATAGATAATTCTTCGTGTTTGTTTTGTGTTTTCCAATTTTCCCAGAAGTGGTTAGATTCTTCAATTACATTGAGCTGATTTCTGACGTGCTGTTACTTCTAGTGAATTTTCCTGGTCCCTCATTTTTGCATTAATCATTTAAAATTTGATAGGGAAGCTGAGAGGTCAAGTATACTGTTAAGATTTTCTACTGCCAAGTTTAGTGGAACATTTTACCCAGGAAATTGTCTAAAAGGGATTGAATTTGTTGCCTAATTGTTTGGTAGGTTTCCAAACTGCATTTCTTAATGTTACTCAGTTCCTTTGGCTTTGATGCCTCAATCATGAGTATTGCTCTGTTCAAGTAGACTGTGATTTTGCTGTGGGCTGACTTTTAACGCTCTGAGAGAAACTGGTTTGAGGTCAGTGTTAACCTCTTGCGACGAGCAATCCCAGCATCAAATGCATTAGCATAACGCAGCGGACATAAATACCTCTTCAAACACAAGCTTAACCTTAACACTCATCTCAGATTTTCAAAATATGCATTACAGCCAACGCTAGACAAGCATTTGTATAAGTTTATCATGGCATAATGCTATGCTAGGCACTGCTGGCAGCAGGCAACATTTTCACAAATAAGAAGCAACCAAATTAAATCATTTACCTTTCAAGAACTTCAGATGCTTTCACTCAAGAGACTCCCAGTTAGATAGCAAATGTTCCTTTTTTCCCAAAAATATAATTTGAGGCGAAATTGCTGCAGTTTCTTCATGCTTGTTGAGAAATCAACCGGAAAATGCTACACTTTATTCAAAATTTGCTCCATAATGTTGTTTAGGATCCATCCTCAAGGTGATAATATATCCGCCGCGATAATTAGTTTCTCATAAGAAGCGATTGGAAAAATGGCTACCTCAGTATTTTGCGGGAGACACCATGTGACCACTTGCTATATATATATGGTCCCTTACAGCCATTCAATATGACGTTTTTTTATGCATTTCCAATGCTGTGGAAAACGTAAGCTCATTCACAACCATGAGGCGGTTTCAATAAATGCGGCACTTGCGCGTGGTTGGATATTTATCTGGGTTTCGCCTGTAACATTAGTTGTGGAAACGTCAGTGTTTCCTTTCCAAAGCTGTCAATTATTATCTCCAAAGGGAGACAATGTGGAGATAAGGAGTAACAAAACATAGTTATTTAATAAGTATAATATACAATGGTGTGTGTAATCAGTAGTGTGAGTGTTTTGCATGCATGAATATGATAATGCAGGATGTTGAAAGATGCTAAAACAAACAACCAAAAACAAAATCCATAAAGGTGTCTGCATGGAGAGAGTCTCCATGAATCGGGAAGTGGTGTATTTATCCTGGGACACCTGGCCCAGGTGTTTCCCCTGTAGCTGACGACCCTCCCAACTCCGCCCACCGGCATCCTAATAATAATAATAATAATAATTATAATATGCCATTTAGCAGACGCTTTTATCCAAAGCGACTTAGTCATGTGTGCATACATTCTACGTATGGGTGGTCCCGGGAATCGAACCCACTACTCTGGCGTTACAAGCGCCATGCTCTACCAACTGAGCTACAGAAGGAAACGAGAACAAAAATACGGCAGACAGAGTGGGAGGGGCGTCACATTCCCCCCCATAAACATACCAGCCTCTGCCTCCCAAATTGACACAGCCTCTGCATGTTCATACCTCCACCTGCCCCAGCCAACCTCCTCCCCAGACCTCAGCAACCTTTGCACATAGGAAGTAATGTTTAAGAGGAAAGAACAAGACCAGGAGGGAACAGACAGGAAAGATGGAACATGACAACCCCAAACAATGGTCAGTCACGTAAACATTTAGGAACATGGCACAAGACAACAGCTACAAACGAAAATAACATCAGGGTCCTTCATTTTTACGTCAACTTCCAACGATTCATAGTCACTTCCCAAAGTAACAGAATTTCACTAATTTCAATCATTCAACCTTGTAGTGTTCAGCGATCTTCAATGCTGTTCTTTAGTACATAATTCTAACAGTTCTTCTGATGGAAAGCGAATGATCTTGTCTACATGAGACAGTAAATAATCTTGCTCAACCCCTCTGCTGAGCACATCAGACCACAACCAGAGAAATGACAATCACCCTGAGCACCACAGAAGAGAGATGAGATACGGAGCTTCCCCAAAACTTACAATAACTCAACCCTAGTCTTCGTGCGGATTTGCGGTGGGTATTTACGCACTGTAGCCCGCTGGCAAGGAAATATAACTCCCCAGCATGCTGGCAAATTCCACCAAGCCACGGATGTGCCCCTGAGACAATTGTTCAGTCCAGACACAACACAAAAAGAAAACATTTATCCATGCCCAACATATTTCAAAAATGAAACAAGTCACTAAGCCTATCAGGGGAAAAAGGCTATAGCTCCAGGTAGCAAGTTCCACTACCCTACCCAAATCTCCATTGGTACACAGCCAATTTACTCACCTCAGACCGATGTCCCAACAGCAAGTAGAACAAGAGTTTCCAGGCTGGGCAGGTCCTGGAAACTAACCATTATACTCCAACGCTGCAAACATACCAAACAAGGCAACCAATACTGGGCTTATCAAACTCAAACAAAATATGCAAACCAAACATGTACAAAATGTAACATTACCTCCACGTTCTCCCAAACCAATACGTTCCCGGATAGGCTCCCACTTGTCACGAACTGTAACAAAGAGATAAGGAGTAACAAAACATATATTTATTAAATAGGGTAAACTAAGTACAATATACAATGGTGTGTGTAATCAGTAGTGTGAGTGTTTTGCATGAATGAATGTGATAATGCAGGATGTTGAAAGGTGCCAAAGCAAACAACCAAAAGGCCACCAAGATACACAACAAAATCTGTAAAGGTGTCTGCATGGAGAAAGTCTCCTCCATGTATGGGGAAGTAGTGTATTTATCCTGGGACACACCTGGCCCAGGTGTTTCCCATGTAGCTGACGACCCTCCCAACTCCGCCCACCGGCATCCTAATAAGGAAACAAGAACAAAGAGTGAATACGGCAGAGTGGGAGGGTCGTCACACATAGGAGTCCCCTCGAAGCCTACCCGTGACTATATATATTACCCAGCGTGCGACAGAGCTGAAGGAGTTGTGAACCGTTTTTGTTGGCTATGTTGTCATTGTTGTGCCTAGGGGGGCATATGTGGGAGGGAATGCTGTCACCTGCAGGCAGGTGTTTGTCCCCCTGTGTGCTGAGGGTATCAGGTTCTTGTCCGGTTCTGACATTTAGGTCGCCACAGACTAGTACATGTCCCTGGGCCTGGAAGTGATTGATTTCCCCCTCCACGATGGAGAAGCTTTCTTCATTAAAGTATGGGGATTCTAGTGGGGGGATATAGGTAGCACACAGGATGACATTTTTCTCTGTTAAGATAATTTCCTTTTGAATTTCTAGCCAAATGTAAAATATTCCTGTTTTGATTAATTTAATGGAGTAAGTTAGGTCTGCTCTATACCAAATTACATACCCCCTGAGTCCCTTCCCTGTTCCACACCTGGTAGTTTGGTGGATGGGACTACCAGCTCTCTGTAACCTAGAGGGCAACCAGTGGGTCCTTCTCCTCTATACCAGGTTTCTTGCAGGATGACAATGTCTGTATTACCGATTTCTTTGGTGAAGTCCGGGTTCCTGCTCTTTAAGCCAAAGGCAGATGACCTCAGGCCTTGGATATTCCAGGATGATATAGTGAATGCTTTTTGTTCGATGAAGTGTCCAATGTTGTTGGTCGTGGTTTGGCCTCAGGCCAGTAAGTGTGAGCAGAGCCTGCTGAGCATCTGGTACATGCCATTGGCTTGGGCAAGTGTAAGAGTGGGGGTTGGGCCTGTTTGCCCGCTCACTACCTGGGCGTATGTGTGGCTTCCATGTTGAGGCCCTCTTTGCAGGGGTGGGGTGCATGGGGTGGGCAGGAGTGGCATAGGTCTGATCTGAGGGGGCCTAAATGGGGTGTGGGCATGGTTGACGTGGGGGTGTGGATGTGTCTGGGGGTGCTGTGGTCTGGATGTAAGTCCTCTTTGCGTGGGTCCTCTGTGTAGGTCCAAGGGGGAGGTCCTGCAGGTCTGGGAGGGTGTCTCGCTGGTATGGGTGGGGTGTCTAATTGACCTGTTGCTCCTGTGTGTAGTGTTAGGGATACGTTTGAGAGCAATGTCCTTTAGAGTCCGGGCAAAGGTGGACACTGCTGCCTTGTAGATGTGGACCTGGTCATAGAGGCTGTTCAAGTCCAGGGTGGAGTGGTGGGCACAGTCACGGGAAATACTTGCATTTACCTGCTGTATTGTGGCAGGGTGGAAGTCTCTTTGTGGTAGCAGGGTGGAGATAACCACTTGTGCGTTGGGGAAAGTAGAAGAAGCCTTTTTAATCACTCCCTTCAGTGCTGTGGCCAGCCTTTCCTGCTGTGCTCTCAGGTCGTTTGTGTCTGTGTGTATTATTATGTGGGGGGGGGGTGCTCAGAGGGGGTGAGAGCCGCTAGGCTTGGGATTCTTCATTTGTCTGTTCTGCTGTGATGTCGAGACTTTTGTCAGGTGCTGAGGTGGGCTGTTCTGCTGGCTTCTCTGTGGGGGTGGCCACCTCGCTCGTGGGTTGTTCTTTGTCACATGCCATCCCCCTCAACCTCTTCTCCAGCAGTCTGATCGTCTCTCTGGCGCGCTGTGTCTCTCTGGCGCGCTGTGTCTCTCTGGCGCGCTGTCTCTCTCTCAATACAGAACACACCTCATGCATCACGCTGAGAGAAACGGGCCATTTGCTCTCTCTCTCTCACTGTCTCTCTCTCGCTGTCTCTCTCACGCTGTCTCTCCCCCTTGCTCTCTCATGCGGTCTCTCTCTCTCACGCTGTCTTTCATGCTCTCTCACGCTGTCTTTCATGCTCTCTCACGCTGTCTTTCATGCTCTCTCACGCTGTCTTTCATGCTCTCTCTCACGCTCTCGCGCTCTCTCTCACTCTCTCTCTCTCACTCTCTCACTCTCTCTCACACACTCTCACACACTCTCTCTCACACTCTCACTCTCTATCCCCCTCCCTTTCTGCAGGGAATGCATGAGTTGTTGGCTCCTATTGTGTTCGTCCTACACTGTGACCATCAGGCCTTTCAGCACGCCAGCGAGACCGCCCACCCCAGGTCAGTCACACCTGCACTCCTCCTCCACATTGACTTCCCTTCAGTTTAACCCTATCCTGTCCATTCCTCGAAATTGGTCTGTAATGATCTAATGCTTTTGTCTTTGGTCCACAGTGAGGAGATGATGTCTCTACTGAATCCTATGTTCCAGGAACATGATGCCTAGTGAGTTAAATATTAATTATTCTCCTACATTCATCACATCGTAGGTCAGGGATGGCCAACTGGTCTTTAGGCCCGTGAACTAATTTCACTTTTATTATCATTTTTATATAAATGTATATTTTAGGAAATATATAATAATAATATAATATATAAATATATATGCCATTTAGCAGACGCTTTTATCCAAAGCGACTTACAGTCATGTGTGCATACATTCTACGTATGGGTGGTCCCGGGGATCGAACCCACTACCCTGGCGTTACAAGCGCCATGCTCTACCAACTGAGCTACAGAAGGAACTCAGTCAGGGTCTCAACTTACTATTGAGAGTTAGAATAGTAAAATACACTAAATTAGCCTTTGTCAGCTAAATGTTTTTTAAATTAAATAGTTGGCCGCTTGACTAACTTACCAAACTTGAATTATGACCGGGGTGGGGTCCATTGATCATCATTTACCTCAACCCTGTGGCAAAATGTGTAGAATTGCATGAAATGAACATAAACCCACATTTTGTTTTTATCTTCGCTTTCACGAGGGGGGCAGCTAAAATGTTTTGTCTGCGGGGGGGCCTCATGATCAGTTCTGTTTTTTTGAGGCCCCTACCCCCATCAAAGTTGCCCATCCCTGTCCTAGGTGATGGCAATAATATGAACAAGTCAGAGAGACTTCTAACATGAGACATTCTCCTCTGTGTGTCTTTGTTGTGCAGTGCCATGTTTTCCCAGCTGATGGAGACAGCAGAACCCTGGTTCTCCAGCTTCCAGAGGGAAGTCAGAAGGGTCAGTAGTAGTAGTACTCCTGCTAATACTCTTTAGTTGTAACACTCACCAGCTATTTTTGTAAAGACCTGTCAGAAACACTCCGCCAATGGCTTAAATGAGCTCAATGGAATATATTTTCTTTACGTTGCATCTATAAGAACGCTGAAGCTTTGTTGGAGATTTAACACATTGTCTCAACACTTGTTTCACAAGAAAGAGAACTTATTTTGGTGGTTGTTCCTTTTTTTGCGGAATAGAGAAAAATGATAATTTAATACAGTTGACAGATTTACACATTTAAATGCCCTGAAATGAAAGCAACTTTCAAAAATGAACAAACAGATTATAGTGATATTATGTTGATTTTTCATCTGAGGGTACCCCTCTATTGATACACAACAACAGTAATTCATTTCTACATTTTATTTCACCTTTATTTAACCAGGTAGGCCAGTTGAGAACAACTTCTCATTTACAACTGTGACTTGGCCAAGATGAAGCAAAGCAGTGCGACAAAAAAGAAAAGAGTTAGACATGGAATAAACAAACAGTCAATAACACAATAGAAAAATCCATATACTGTGTGCTGTGCAAATTAAGTTTTTTTTTTTTTTTTTCACCTTTATTTAACCAGGTAGGCTAGTTGAGAACAAGTTCTCATTTGCAACTGCGACCTGGCCAAGATAAAGCATAGCAGTGTGAACTGACAACAGAGTTACACATGGAGTAAACAATTAACAAGTAGTAAAAAAAAGGGGAGTCTATATACATTGTGTGCAAAAGGCATGAGGAGGTAGGCGAATAATTACAATTTTGCAGATTAACACCGGAGTGATAAATGATCAGATGGTCATGTACAGGTAGAGATATTGGCGTGCAGAAGAGCAGAAAAGTAAATAAATAAAAACAGTATGGGGATGAGGTAGGTAAAAATGGGTGGGCTATTTACCGATAGACTATGTACAGCTGCAGCGATCGGTTAGCTGCTCAGATAGCAGATGTTTGAAGTTGGTGAGGGAGATGAAAGTCTCCAACTTCAGCGATTTTTGCAATTCGTTCCAGTCACAGGCAGCAGAGAACTGGAACGAAAGGCGGCCAAATGAGGGATGATCAGTGAGATACACCTGCTGGAGCGCGTGCTACGGATGGGTGTTGCCATCGTGACCAGTGAACTGAGATAAGGCGGAGCTTTACCTAGCATGGACTTGTAGATGACCTGGAGCCAGTGTGTCTGGCGACGAATATGTAGCGAGGGCCAGCCGACTAGAGCATACAAGTCGCAGTGGTGGGTGGTATAAGGTGCTTTTAGTGACAAAGCGGATGGCACTGTGATAGACTGCATCCAGTTTGCAGAGTAGAGTGTTGGAAGCAATTTTGTAGATGAAATTGCCGAAGTCGAGGATCGGTAGGATAGTCAGTTTTACTAGGGTAAGTTTGGCGGCGTAAGTGAAGGAGGCTTTGTTGCGGAATAGAAAGCCGACTCTTGATTTGAATTTCGATTGGAGATGTTTGATATGAGTCTGGAAGGAGAGTTTACAGTCTAGCCAGACACCTAGGTACTTATAGATGTCCACATATTCAAGGTTGGAACCATCCAGGGTGGTGATGCTGGTCAGGCGTGCGGGTGCAGGCAGCGAACGGTTGAAAAGCATGCATTTGGTTCTACTAGTGTTTAAGAGCAGTTGGAGGCCACGGAAGGAGTGTTGTATGGCATTGAAGCTCGTTTGGAGGTTAGATAGCACAGTGTCCAAGGACGGGCCAGAAGTATATAGAATGGTGTCGTCTGCGTAGACGTGGATCAGGGAATCGCCCGCAGCAAGAGCAACATCATTGATATATACAGAGAAAAGAGTCGGCCTGAGAATTGAACCCTGTGGCACCCCCATAGAGACTGCCAGAGGACCGGACAGCATGTCCTCCGATTTGACACACTGAACTCTGTCTGCAAAGTAATTGGTGAACCAGACAAGGCAGTCATCCGAAAAACCGAGGCTACTGATTCTGCTGATAAGAATATGGTGATTGACAGAGTCGAAAGCCTTGGCAAGGTCTATGAAGACGGCTGCACAGTACTGTCTTTTATCGATGGCGGTTATGATATCGTTTAGTACCTTGAGTGTGGCTGAGGTACACCCGTGACCGGCTCGGAAACCAGATTGCACAGCGGAGAAGGTACGGTGGGATTCGAGATGGTCAGTGACCTGTTTGTTGACTTGGCTTTCGAAGACCTTAGATAGGCAGGGCAGGATGGATATAAGTCTGTAACAGTTTGGGTCCAGGGTGTCTCCCCCTTTGAAGAGGGGGATGACTGCGGCAGCTTTCCAATCCTTGGGGATCTCAGACGATATGAAAGAGGGGTTGAACAGGCTGGTAATAGGGGTTGCGACAATGGCGGCGGATAGTTTCAGAAATAGAGGGTCCAGATTGTCAAGCCCAGCTGATTTGTACGGGTCCAGGTTTTGCAGCTCTTTCAGAACATCTGCTATCTGGATTTGGGTAAAGGAGAACCTGGAAAGGCTTGGGCGAGTAGCTGCGGGGGGGGGGGGGGGCGGAGCTGTTGGCCGAGGTTGGAGTAGCCAGACGGAAGGCATGGCCAGCCGTTGATAAATGCTTGTTGAAGTTTTCGATAATCATGGATTTATCGGTGGTGACCGTGTTACCTAGCCTCAGTACAGGGGGCACCTGGGAGGAGGTGCTCTTGTTCTCCATGGACTTCAGTGTCCCAGAACATTTTGGAGATGGAGCTACAGGATGCAAACTTCTGCCTGAAGAAGCTGGCCTTAGCTTTCCTGACTGACTGCGTGTATTGGTTCCTGACTTCCCTGAACAGTTGTATATCGCGGGGACTAGTCGATGCTATTGCAGTCCACCACAGGATATTTTTGTGCTGGTCGAGGGCAGTCAGGTCTGGAGTGAACCAAGGGCTATATCTGTTCTTAGTTCTGCATTTTTTGAACGGAGCATTCTTATCTAAAATGGTAAGGAAGTTACTTTTAAAGAATGACCAGGCATCCTCAACTGACGGGATGAGGTCAATGTCCTTCCAGGATACCCGGGCCAGGTCGATTAGAAAGGCCTGCTCACAGAAGTGTTTTAGGGAGCGTTTGACAGTGATGAGGGGTGGTCGTTTGACTGCGGCTCCGTAGCGGATACAGGCAATGAGGCAGTGATCGCTGAGATCCTGGTTGAAGACAGCGGAGGTGTATTTGGAGGGCCAGATTTAGGGTTGTACCTGGTGGGTTCCTTGATGATTTGTGTGAGATTGAGGGCATCTAGCTTAGATTGTAGGACTGCCGGGGTGTTAAGCATATCCCAGTTTAGGTCACCTAAAAGAACAAACTCTGACGCTAGATGGGGGGGGCGATCAATTCACAAATGGTGTCCATGGCACAGCTGGGAGCTGAGGGGGGTCGGTAGCAGGCGGCAACAGTGAGAGACTTATTTCTGGAGAGAGTAATTTTCAAAATTAGTAGTTCGAACTGTTTGGGTATGGACCTGGAAAGTATGACATTACTTTGCAGGCTCTCTCTGCAGTAAACTGCAACTCCTCCCCCTTTGGCAGTTCTATCTTGACGGAAAAGGTTATAGTTGGGTATGGAAATCTCAGAATTTTTGGTGGCCTTCCTGAGCCAGGATTCAGACACGGCAAGGACATCAGGGTTAGCAGAGTGTGCTAAAGCAGTGAGTAAAAAAAACTTAGGGAGGAGGCTTCTGATGTTGACATGCATGAAACCAAGGCTTTTTCGATCACAGAAGTCAACAAATGAGGGTGCCTGGGGACATGCAGGGCCTGGGTTTATCTCCACATCACCCGCGGAACAGAGGAGGAGTAGAATGAGGGTGCGGCTAAAGGCTATCAAAACTGGTCGCCGAGAGCGTTGGGGACAGAGAGTAAAAGGAGCAGATTTCTGGGCATGGTAGAATATATTCAGGGCATAATGCGCAGACAGGGGTATGGTGGGGTGCGGGTACAGCGGAGGTAAGCCCAGGCACTGGGTGATGATGAGAGAGGTTGTATCACTGGACATGCTGGTTGTAATGGGTGAGGTCACCGCATGTGTGGGAGGTGGGACAAAGGAGGTATTAGGGGTATGAAGAGTGGAACTAGGGGCTCCATTGTAAACTAAAACAATGATAACTAACCTGAACAACAGTATACAAGGCATATTGACATTTGAGAGAGACATACAGCGAGGCATACAGTAATCACAGGTGTTGAATTGGGAGAGCTAGCTAAAACAGTACGTGAGACAACAACAGCTAATCAGCTAGCACAACAACAGCAGGTAAAATGGCGTTGACTAGGCAGGGAGGGTCGGATTAACTACACACAGAGCCTGAGTGCGGCTGGGGCCGACAGATAAAACATAAACAAGCAGAATGGAGTACCGTGATTAATGGACAATCCAGCATGCATCAGCTATATAGCCAAGTGATCAGTGTCCAGGGGGCAGCGGTGGATGGGGCAGGGAAGCTGGACTGGTGAGTATTATCCAGGTTAAAAAACTGGCTGGCTGTGCAGAAGGTAAAAGGTAAACCCGCTAGCAGTGGCTAACAATGACGAAATAGCTTGTAGCTAGTTAGCTGGTTAGCTTCTGGAGGTTCTTGAGTGTGTTTTAAAAATAATAGCGATTCTGTATCACATTGGGTGAGGCAGGTTACCGGAAGGTATAAACAAATTACAAATCGAAAAGAGATTGAAAGTAAATATGGTTCCAGTGAGTGTTTGGGACGCGGCGAATCAGACGGTTAGCAGACCTGTGCTAACAAGCTAACAGTTAGTAGGCCGGGGCTAAACAAGGTAGCAGTTAGCGGACCGGGGCTAAACAAGCTAGCCGTTAGCGGACCGGGGCTAAACAAGGTAGCAGTTAGCAGGCCGAATTAGCAAGCAGGGAGATAGCAAGGGCTAGAAAGTTAGCCTTTGGTGGGCGTCGCAATGGGGTGAGTCTGTTTATGCCTCTTTATGCGGTGACATCGATAGACCGGTCGTGGGTCCGGATATTGTAGCCCAGGAGTATGCTTCGGTGGTAGCATAGGAACTCTGGCCGGGATAGCTTCAAGCTAAGTGGGTGGAAACGCTAGCCAGGAGTAATCATCCGGGGTTGCAGTTAGCTAGTTGTGAAGATCCAGCTGAAAATGTCCCGTTACGGTGGGAATCCGGTGGGAATCCGGGGATTAAAAAAAAAAATATATATATATATAGGTTCGTTATGCTCTGGTTAGTCGCGTTGTTCGAACTGACGAGAGCTTTCCGAGCTAAAGGTTAGCTGATGACCAGTTAGCTGAAGACCGCTAGCAATAGTTTGCTGACTGATACCTGGTAGTTAGCTGGTTAGCTTCAGTTGAGGGGATCCGGATCCGAAGAAAATATAAGTACTTTAGAAAAAATAGCTGCATTGGGTGAGGCGGGTTGCAGGAGAGTATTTAGGAGTTGAGGTTTAGCAAAATGTTTTAAAAGATATGCGAAGAATTTTTTTTTTAAACGATATATACAATATATACAAGGGACACGACACGACAAGACGTCCGACTGCTACGCCATCTTGGAATGCGTTGTAGTAAGGAGTAAGGAGGTAGTGGTGAATTAATGACAATTTAGCAAATTAACACTGGAGTGATGGATGTGCAAGTAGAGATGGGTATTTCTAGGATATTTACAGATGGGTTGTGTACAGCTGCAGCGATTGGTAAGCTGCCCTGACAGCTGATGCTTAAAGTTAGTGCGGGAGATATGTCTCCAACTTCAGTGGTGAAGCAGTCTAGACGCCGCAGATGAGTGAAGGTAGTGGTAGACGGACCGGGTAGTGGTAGACAGACCGGGTAGGGGGAGACGGTGCGGGTAGGCCTAGACGGACCGGGTAGGCCTAGACGGAGCAGGTGAGTGCAGGTAGGCCTAGACAGTGCAGGTGAGTGCAGGTAGGCCTAGACAGAGCAGGTAGGCCTAGACAGAGCAGGTGAGTGCAGGTAGGCCTAGACAGAGCAGGTAGGCCTAGACAGAGCAGGTGAGTGCAGGTAGGCCTAGACAGAGCAGGTAGGCCTAGACAGAGCAGGTGAGTGCAGGTAGGCCTAGACAGAGCAGGTAGGCCTAGACAGAGCAGGTAGGCCTAGACAGTGCAGGTAGGCCTAGACAGTGCAGGTAGGCCTAGACAGTGCAGGTAGGCCTAGACAGTGCAGGTAGGCCTAGACAGTGCAGGTAGGCCTAGACAGTGCAGGTAGGCCTAGACAGTGCAGGTGAGTGCAGGTAGGCCTCGACTGTGCAGGTGAGTGCAGGTAGGCCTCGACTGTGCAGGTAGGCCTCGACTGTGCAGGTAGGCCTCGACTGTGCAGGTAGGCCTCGACTGTGCAGGTAGGCCTCGACTGTGCCGGTAGGCCTCGACTGTGCCGGTAGGCCTCGACTGTGCCGGTAGACCCTAGACTGTGCCGGTAGACCCTAGACGTTACAGGTAGACCCTAGACGGTGCAGGTAGGGTAGACCCTAGACGGTGCAGGTAGGGTAGACCCTAGACGGTGCAGGTAGGGTAGACCCTAGACGGTGCAGGTAGGGTAGACCCTAGACGGTGCAGGGTGGACGGGTAGGGTGAATTTGACAAATGTAATACTTAAATTCCCACAAATTCCTGAACTCTTATTCATTATTTGTCCGTGTCAGTAAAATGTTTTGTACCTAATGGATTTAAAACCAATTCAAAAAGTTTGGAGTATCTTTATCCATTCATTAGGATTGTTTTTAAACCGAACACTTTTGATGACGTTGCTAATTCTAACGTATTCCAGCATTGTATGTTATGTTCATGTTTCATGTTATTCCAATGCTGTGATGACGCCGTCTAAACCTCGTGTTGACGTTCTCCTCAGGGAAAGGAGGAAATGCTAACCAGCATGCCGTTCGCCCGGCCGCAAGACTTGGGGCCGTCCGTTGCCATTGTAACCAAAGTGAACCGCATCCAGGACCAGCTGGTGAAAAAGCACGATGTGGAGCTGCACATGCACGTCAACCGCCTGGAGATCGCCCCACAGATATACGGCATGTGAGTATCGCCACCTGTGTTTGTGTGTCTGGGTCTAAGTGCATGTGCGTGTCTTTATTGTGTGTGGTGTGTATTCGTCTATCTCTAGTCGGTGTGTATGTGTGCGCACGTCTGTTTTGTTCAGTCAGTATCTCTCGTCGGTGGTGTGTGTGTGTGTCCGTATGTATGGTGTGTGTGTCCGTATGTATGGTGTGTGTGTCCGTATGTATGGTGTGTGTGTCCGTATGTATGGTGTGTGTGTCCGTATGTATGGTGTGTGTGTCCGTATGTATGGTGTGTGTGTCCGTATGTATGGTGTGTGTGTCCGTATGTATGGTGTGTGTGTCCGTATGTATGGTGTGTGTGTCCGTATGTATGGTGTGTGTGTCCGTATGTATGGTGTGTGTGTCCGTATGTATGGTGTGTGTCCGTATGTGTGTCCGTGTGTGTGTGTGTCCGTCTATATGGTGTGTGTGTGTCCGTCTATATGGTGTGTCTGTGTGTGTGTCCGTCTGTATGGTGTGTCTGTGTGTGTGTCCGTCTGTATGGTGTGTGTGTCCGTCTGTATGGTGTCTGTGTGTGTGTCCGTCTGTATGGTGTCTGTGTGTGTGTCCGTCTGTATGGTGTCTGTGTGTGTGTCCGTCTGTATGTCTAGACGGTGAGTGCTTCTGTATAATGTGTCTGTCTGTTTAGTGTGTTTGCTCCCACTCATCTGTTTACTGCGTGGGTGTGCATCTGTTCAGTGTGTATCAGTCTCTCTAGTCGGTGTGTGTGTGTGTGTGCGTCTGTTTAGTGTGTATCAGTCTCTCTAGTCGGTGTGTGTCCGTCTGTATAATGTGTGTGTGTGTGTGCGTCTGTTTAGTGTGTGTGTGTATCCGTGTATATCTAGTCAGTGGGTGCGTCTGTTTTGTGTGTATCCGTGTATATCTCTAGTCAGTGGGTGCGTCTGTTTAGTGTGTGTGTGTATCCGTGTATATCTCTAGTCAGTGGGTGCGTCTGTTTAGTGTGTGTGTGTATCCGTGTATATCTCTAGTCAGTGGGTGCGTCTGTTTTGTGTGTGTATCCGTGTATATCTCTAGTCAGTGGGTGCGTCTGTTTTGTGTGTGTATCCGTGTATATCTCTAGTCAGTGGGTGCGTCTGTTTTGTGTGTGTGTCTGTGTACACGTGTCTTTACTGTGTGTGTATCTGTGTATATCTCTAGTCGCTGGGTGCGTCTGCTGTTTGGCCGTGAGTTCCCCCTGCAGGACCTGTTGGTGGTGTGGGATGCCCTGTTCGCTGACAGCATCACCCTAGACCTGGTGGACTATGTCTTCGTAGCCATGCTGCTCTACATCAGAGATGCCTGTAAGGGCCTCCCTCACTGCCCATCAATCAGCTGTCAATCAGTTAGTCAGCTTGTCAGCCAGTTAGTCATTGAGCCCTGCTAACTGTTTGTGTTGTTCCCCTGTCTGGCTCAGTGATAGCGAGTAACTTCCAGACCTGTCTGGGCCTTCTAATGCACTACCCACCTATAGGAGACATCCACACCCTACTACACAAGGCTTTGTTCCTCCGAGACCCCAAGGTAAGAGCTCACACACATTTCTGAGAGACATGAGCAACACACACCTCTACTTGGTTGTTTTTCCACCCTGAAGGTGTGTGTTGGAGACGGCAGGGTCGCTGCCCTGACGGTGTTCTGGTTTGTTATGAGCTGTCCTGACTTATGTCCCTTCACTGCCCAAATGACATCCAGCCAACTTGACACAACTGTGGGAAGCATTGTAGTCAACATGGGCCAGCATCCCTGTGGAACGCTTTCGACACCTTTTAGAGTCCATGCCCTGAAGAATTGAGTCTGTTCTGAGTACACAATAATAGGAAGGTGTTCTTAATGTTTTTGACTCGTATTGGCTAGGCCTTCTAGTAGTTTTAATAAAGTAACCTTATTAGAGTAAAATAAATATGCTGGTTATGCAGCGCTGTGGTCGGGTCCACTCGGGTCTATCAGCTGTAGTTACATAGGCCAGAGACCTGACAACAATCCAACAGGACCTGACCCAGATGACAAGTTAGAATTTCAGAACCTGGTCCCGGTAATATCAGGTCCACCCGGACCCATTAAGACCTCTAGTTCGTAGCGTGGCATGGCGATGTTATTCCGAGTAGTTGGCTCAACCACATGGAGATCTGGGACCATGTGAGACCACACACACACTGTTTTTCACAGCGTCTCTATTTTATCACTATTTAAGCTGAGCTGTATTCACTGTCAATACCTTTTCCTTTAGAACAATCCTCGGCCGGCCAACTACCAGTTCCAACAGAATCTGGACTATTACAAGACCAGAGGGGCAGACCTGGTCAACAGCACCCGGTAAGCTTGCTTGCACACACACACGAGCATGAGGGACAATGATCGTAATAACCACACACACACACACACACACACACACACACACACACACACACTTTGTTGTTTCACAATATCTTCCTAAACTAACTTTCTTTTTTCTCTCTCTCTCCCACCCCCTCAGTGCCAGTGCCAAGACGGCTCCTCTCAACATCAACAAAGTCTCCAGCAGCCTGCTCAGCTTCGGGAGGAAGCTCATCGCCCCAGCCATATCAGGGGGTGTTGCCAGCGTTATCTCTCCAATCAACAGCGAGATTCGTTCTGCCCCCTCCCCCCTCACTGCAGCCCCCCGCCCCCAGGCCGAGCCCATGTTCTCTGGCTACGCCCCCTTGCAGACACACTCCCAGTCCCAGCACCAGCGCCTACTGAAGTCTGAGAGCATGCCAGTCTACCTGAGCCAAGGTGAGTGTTGGGAACACATACACACATAATCTAACAGGTATACTAGGACATTGATGCTCACACATCCATCCATACAGAATCTTAGAAAATATTTTTGTATTTTTTTTCACCCTTATTTAACCAGGTAAGCTAGTTGAGAACAAGTTCTCATTTACAACTGCGACCTGGTCAAGATAAAGCAAAGCAGTGTGACACAAACAACAGTTACACATGGAATAGTTACACATGGAATAAACAAGTGTGCGGTCAATAACACAATAGGGGGGAAAAGTCTATATACAGTGTGTGCCAATGGTGTGAGGCGGTAAGGCAATAAATAGGCCATAGTAGCGAAGTAATTGCAGTTTAGTAAATTAACAATGGAGTGATAAATAGCAGATGATGTGCAAGTAGAAATACTGGTGTGCAAAAGAGCAGAAAAGTAAAATAAAAACAATATGGGGATGAGGTAGGTAGATTGGGTGAGCTATTTACAGATGGGCTATGTACAGCTGCAGCGATCGGTTAGCTGCTCGGATAGCTGATGTTTAAAGTTAGTGAGGGAATTATAAGTCTCCAGCTTCAGTGATTTTTGCCATTTGTTCCAGTCACTGGCAACAGAGAACTGGAAGGAAAGGCGGCCAAATGAGGTGTTGGCTTTGGGAATGACCAGTAAGATATACCTGCAGGAGCGCGTGCTACGGGTGGGTGTTGTTATTGTGACCAGTGAGCTGAGATAAGGCGGAGCTTTACCTAGCATAGACTTATAGATGACCTGGAGCCAGTGGGTCTGGCGACAAATATGTAGCGAGGGCCAGCCAACTAGAGCATACAGGTCGCAGTGGTGGGTGGTATAAGGGGCTTTGGTGACAAAACGGATGGCACTGTGATAGACTGCATCCAGTTTGCTGAGTTGAGTATTTGAAGCTATTTTCTAAATGACATTGCCGAAGTTGAGGATCGGTAGGATAGTCAGTTTTACGATGGTATGTTTGGCGGCATGAGTGAAGGAGGCTTTGTTGCGAAATTGGAAGCAGATTCTAGATTTAATTTTGGATTGGAGATGTTTACAGTCTAGCCAGACACCTAGAATATGTGGACAACTACAAATAGCTAAGTCAGAACCGTCCAGAGGAGTGATGCTAATTGGACGGGCGGGTGTGGGCGGGCAGCGAACGGTTGAAAAGCATGCATGGCCCCATCACCATATAATAGCAATAACCAACTATGAAGTGTGTGTGTGGGTCGGTGGGTGTGCATGCCCCTTTTTTTCAGACTTTTTCAAAATGTTGTTACGTTACAGCCTTATTCTAAAATGTATTAAATAATTTCCCCCCTCAATCAACACACAATACCCCATAATGACAAAGTAAAAACAGGTAAAGACATTTTTGCAAATTGTATAAAACTGAAATCACATTTACGTACGAATTCAGACCCTTTACTCAGTACTTTGTTGAAGCACCTTTGGCAGCGATTACAGCCTAGAGTTTTCTTTGGTCTGACGCTACAAGCTTGGCAAACCTGTATTTGGGGAGTTTCTCTCATTCTTCTCTGCAGATCCTCTCAAGCTCTGTCAGGTTGGATGGGGAGCGTTGCTGCACAGCTGTTTTCAGGTCTCTCCAGAGATATTCAATCGGGTTAAAGTCCGGGCTCTGGCTGGGCCACTCAAGGACATTCAGAGACTTGTCCCGAAGCCACTCCTGAATTGTCTTACCCGTGTGCTTACAGTCGTTGTTCTGTTGGAAGGTAAGCCTTCGCCCCAGTCTGAGGTCCTGAACGCTCTGGAGCAGATTTTCATCAAGGACATGATGTTTGGCATTCAGGCCAAATAGTTACATATTGGTTTCATCAGATCAGAGAATCTTGCTTCTCATGGTTTGTGAGTCTAGGTACCTTTTACTGAGGAGAGGCTTCCATCTGGCCACTACCATAAAGGTCTGTTTGGTGAAGTGCTAAAGAGATGTGATATCCTTCCAGAAGGACAACCATCTCTACAGAGTAACTCTGGAGCTCTGTCAGTGACCATCGAGTTCTTGGTCACCTCCCTGACCAAGGCCCTTCTCCCCCGATTGCTCAGTTTGTCCGGGCAGCCAGCTCTAGGAAGAGGCTTGGTGGTTCCAAACTTCTTCCATTTAAGAATGATGGAGGCCACTGTGTTCTTGGGGACCTTCAGTGCTGTAGAAATGTTCGAGTCCACCTGAATTTACCAATCAAGTTGAAGAAACTTTTCAAGGATGATCAATGGATCCAGGATGCACCTGAGCTCAGTTTGAAGTCTCATAGCAAAGGGTCTGTTTTTAATATTTAATACATTTGCAAACATTTGTGTGTAGATTGATGGGGGGGGGGGTAATTTAATCGATTTTAGAATAAGGCTGTAACGTAACAAAATGTGGAAAGATTCAAGGGGTCTGAATACTTTCTGAATATTTCTCTCTTTCACAGTTCAAACGTTTGGGGTCACTTAGAAATGTCCTTGTTTTTGAAAGAAAAGCAAAATTTTTCTCCATTTAAAATAACATCAAATTGATCAGAAATACAGTGTAGACATTGTTAATGTTCTAAATGACTATTGTAGCTGGAAACGGCTGATTTGTTATGGAATATCTACATAGTCGTACAGAGGCCCATTATCAGCAACCATCACTCCTGTGTTCCAATGGTACATTGTCTTATCTAATCCAAGCTTCTCATTTTAAAAGGCTAATTGATCATTAGAAAACCCTTTTGTAATTGTTAGCACAGCTGAAAACTTGTGCTGATTTTAAAGAAGCAATAAAACTGTCCTTTAGACTAGTTGAGTATCTGGAGCATCAGCATTTGTGGGTTCAATTACAGGCTCAAAATGTCTAGAATCAAAGACCTTTCTTCTGAAACTCATCAGTCTATTCTTGTTCTGAGAAATGAAGGCTATTCCATGTGAGAAATTGCCAAGAAACTGAAGATCTCGTACAACGCTGTGTACTACTCCCTTCGCAGAAGAGCGCAAACTGTTTCTAACCAGAATAGAAAGAGTGGGAGGCACCAGTGCACAACTGAGCAGGAGGACAAGTACATTAGTACAGACATCCTCTTTCTATTCTGGTTAGAGCCAATCATTACCACGAGCCCGTCCTCCCCGGTTAAGGTGCCACCAACCTCCTGTGGTGTGCTCGGGCGATAGACTCACCCTCCTGTATGTTAGATGTAGTTTCAGGCGGAGTCTCTCCACCCACATTTTCTGACACACAAGGTAACTGCTACCATAGCAACCGCTTGTATGCATATGAGTGTGTTGCCGTGTTTTTGTGTCCCCTTTCAACCGTTTGTTTAAACCCTGATCTCTGAGCATCACAGCACTGTTGGCTTTGTAAAGTATTTTCACCAAAGAATCCATCAGTCAATGGCATTGAACTTTCATAAGGTCCACATTCACACTGGTCTTAACCAATCACTGAAAGATGCAAGCCAGCAGAAGTGTGGTAGTCCAGAGTTGAATAGTATAGTGCCTTCTTGGATGCATGTTATACCACCAGTCAGGAGAGACTGGCTCTGACTCAAAACATTCTCCTTCGCTGCAGTAAGTAGGTTGAACCTGAATACAGTCATCACACACTCATATGTTGAGGAGATTTGAACATTGTGGAGGTAAGAACAGGATCAAGGTTGGTGACAACAGCACTGGTTCATCGGTTCTCTCTCTGCTACTCACAGCCCTCATCTGTTTGTCTTTGTGTTCATCTTTTCTCTCTTTTTCAGGCCAAACCTACAGGACAGTTAGCTCCTCCCCCAGCATAGAGAGTCTCTCTGGGGGACAGGGTCACACCACAGCGTCCCCGCCCCTTCCCGTCTCCAGGGGAAGTGACATCAGCACCTTGTCCCCACCCCTCTCAGCCACCAAGAAGGACTCCTTCTTCAACATCACTCGCTCCCACAGCAAGACCATGGGCAAGAAAGAGGCTGTGAGTATCTCTCTTTTTCTCTTCATCTTTCTCTGCAGGTCTCTTTCCTAGCTCATATTTCTCTCTCTCTCACGCTGTCAGGAGGAGGAGTTGGAGGCCCAGGTGTCCTTCCTGCAGGGTCAGATCAATGACCTAGAGGCCATGAGCAAGTACTGTGCCAAGATGATGAACACACACATTGGTAAGGTTCCCTACATATATTAACATGCACATTGAGTTTAACAACCCTGACACATCAGTGGATAGATTGCACATCCAGTATCAACACACGCATCTGTGATGTTCCAATGTTTTGAACAATCTAGTGATTGAACCAGTAAACCGGTGTAATCAGTTGTCGTTAAAACAAAGGCTTTTGTTAACTGTCTGTTACTGCTGTATCAAATTGTGTTTGTCACATGCTTCAGTGAAAGTGAAATGCTTACTTACCGGCCCTTTTCCAACAATGCAGAGTGAACGATAAAATGTCAAATTAAATAGAAATAGTGACACGAGGAATGAAGAAACAGTGTCTGAATACCGATACTTGAGTCCTAAATAGTAGGCTGTTTGAGTATGCGAAAAAATCAAGTAAACTTT
The DNA here is from genome assembly GCF_021184085.1 of Oncorhynchus gorbuscha. Classification (NCBI taxonomy): domain Eukaryota; kingdom Metazoa; phylum Chordata; class Actinopteri; order Salmoniformes; family Salmonidae; genus Oncorhynchus; species Oncorhynchus gorbuscha. The sequence goes on along the minus strand of NC_060181.1, from coordinate 17,662,090 downwards.
AAATGCCCGGATGTCATACTCATTTCAGCTTTGACAACAGTTAGATATGGGGGTGTGCTACTGAAATCAACAGCTGATCAGTTAGACATGGGGGTGTGCTACTGAAATCAACAGCTGATCAGTTAGACATGGGGGTGTGCTACTGAAATCAACAGCTGATCAGTTAGACATGGGGGTGTGCTACTGAAATCAACAGCTGATCAGTTAGACATGGAGGTGTGCTACTGAAATCAACAGCTGATCAGTTAGACATGGGGGTGTGCTACTGAAATCAACAGCTGATCAGTTAGACATGGGGGTGTGCTACTGAAATCAACAGCTGATCAGTTAGACATGGGGGTGTGCTACTGAAATCAACAGCTGATCAGTTAGACATGGAGGTGTGCTACTGAAATCAACAGCTGATCAGTTAGACATGGGGGTGTGCTACTGAAATCAACAGCTGATCAGTTAGACATGGGGGTGTGATACTGAAATCAACAGCTGATCAGTTAGACATGGGGGTGTGATACTGAAATCAACAGCTGATCAGTTAGACATGGGGGTGTGCTACTGAAATCAACAGCTGATCAGTTAGACATGGGGGTGTGATACTGAAATCAACAGCTGATCAGTTAGACATGGGGGTGTGATACTGAAATCAATGAATAGCAGGAAACTACGCAATAGCGCAGGACGCAGTTTCAGTATGGTATAATATGTTTTATAGTATGTGCATTTTTGAAAGTCTATGGTTTAAAAACCAGGATGTTCTACTTTCAGCTCTTCTAGTAGAATTCAATGTAGACTTTTCCACAATGCATTGGAAAAGCTGGGCTGCTTTTTTTTTTTAGGTCTTTTTACCCCAAAGTGGATTTCTGTTTTCTCATCAAGTTGTTTATTGTTCTCTTGGCAATCAGAGCTTTTAAACTAAATACTAAACCATGTTTTGATTTCTGAATGTGTTGGCACCGAGGACTCATTCCCAATGATCACTCCTTTAGTTTAGTATGTTGCTGTCCAGCAGTTCTGAATTTGCAATGCAGCTGACGGTCCACGTTGTCCTGTGCCTTTTGATTTGAAAGGTTTTAGTGTGTGTACTAGGCTATTTGGTTTGAAAGGTTTTAGTGTGTGTACTAGGCTATTTGGTTTGAATTAAGATATGTTACAGCACTTTGGTTTCACTAATAAATAGACTGTTGAAATGGAACCAAATTCTGTTTCTGTCTTCAGTCCTTCTTAAAAAGGATATAGAGTTGAAGTCGGAAGTTTACTTACACCTTAGCCAAATACATTTCAACTCAGTTTTTCACAATTCCTGACATTTAATCCTAGTAATAATTCGGTCTTAAGTCAGTTAGGATCACCACTTTATTTTAACAATGTGAAATGTCAGAATAATATTAGTGATATATTTCAGCTTGTATTTATTTCATCACATTCCCAGTGTGTCATACGTTTACATACACTCAATTAGTATTTGGTAGCATTGCCTTTAAATGGTTTAACTTGGGTCAAACGTTTCGGGTAGCCTTCCGCAAGCTTCCTACAATTCATTTGGTGAACTTCGGCCCATTCCTCCTGACAGAGCTGGTGTAACTGGGTCAGGTTTGTAGGCCTCCTTGCTTGCACACACTTTTTCAGTTCTGCCCATACATTTTCTATGGGATTGGGGTCAGGGCTTTGTGATGGCCACTCCAATACCTTGACTTTGTTGTCCTTAAGCCATTTAAATAAAAAATAAAAAATGTATTTCACCTTTATTTAACCAGGTAGGCTAGTTGAGAACAAGTTCTCATTTGCAACTGCGACCTGGCCAAGATAAAGCATAGCAGTGTGAACAGACAACACAGAGTTACACATGGAGTAAACAATTAACAAGTCAATAACACAGTAGGAAAAAAAAGGGGGGGAGTCTATATACAATTTGTAAGTCGCTCTGGATAAGAGCGTCTGCTAAATGACTTAAATGTAAATGTGTGCAAAAGGCGATGTGTGCAATTAGGCGAATAATTACAATTTTGCAGATTAACACTGGAGTGATAAATGATCAGATGGTCATGTACAGGTAGAGATATTGGTGTGCAAAAGAGCAGAAAAGTAAATAAATAAAAACAGTATGGGGATGAGGTAGGTAAAAATGGGTGGGCTATTTGCCGATAGACTATGTACAGCTGCAGCGATCGGTTAGCTGCTCAGATAGCAGATTTGCCACAACTTTGGAAGTATGTTTGGGGTCATTGTCCATTTGGAAGACCCATTTGCGACCAAGCTTTAACTTCCTGACTAATGTCTTGATGTTCTTCAATATATCCACATCATTTTCCCTCCTCATGAGGCAATCTATTTTGAACCTAATGTGTCTCCTTCCTGAGTGGTATGACGGCTGCGTGGTCCCATGGTGTTTATACTTGCGTACTATTGTTTGTACAGATGAACGTGGTACATTCAGGTGTTTGGAAATTGCTTCTAAGGATGAACCAGACTTGTGGAGGTAAAAAAAAAAATATTCTGCGGTCTTGGCTGATTTCTTTTGATTTTCCCATGATGATGATGTCAAGCAAAGAGGCACTGAGTTTGAAGGTCGGCCTTGAAATACATCCACAGGTACACCTCTAATTGACTCAAATGATGTCAATTAGCCTCTCAGAACCTTCTAAAACCATGACATTTTCTGGAATTTTCCAAGCTGTTTAAAGGCACAGTCAACTTAGTGTATGTAACTTCTGACCCACTGGAATTGTGATACAGTGAATTATAAGTGAAATAATCTAGTCTGATAGTCTTTTAAACAATTGTTGTAAAAATGACTTGTCATGCACAAAGTAGATGTCCTAACCGACTTGCCAAATCTGTAGTTTGTTAACAAGAAATTTGTGGGGTGGTTGAAAGACAAGTTTTAATGACACCAACCTAATTATGTAAACTTCTGACTTCAACTGTATGGGCTGGATAAATGGGCAATGGTATAGGGCCTATGTGACAGCCTATAACCAGGCTGAGTAGGCCTATAACTCCATTCCTATTTGATTCAGAGTTTACAGAAAGTAATCGAATTGCAAATGAGCAATCATCAGGCTGGTTAATGTGTCTTGAATATGCAAAAATCGAGCTGCCCCACCTACTCAGACAGTCAAGAGCCACTACTGTGTTGTGCCCTTGTCATTCCCGCATACGTTTTACTAAACGGTGCATGCTAAATAGTATGCAGTACACTAGTGTGGGTATATTCAGACAAACGGTGAATAATGAGTAAAAATAGCATGGCTATATACAGGGAGTACCAGTACCAAGTCTATGTGTAGGGTTACGACTGTGATCTAAATAGACGAGGTGGGATCTTTTTGTCGGTAACAGTAATTATGCAAGAAATGGCGTTGGAAACGCCTTAATGCGCAAATATTGATATAATAATAATATCGAAGTGAACTTGGGAGTCACGCTTTGATGTGTTATCTGGTCCTCCCACTACGACTCTGGAAAGGATCTATGGGATGTGCCTACCCCCATTGAAGTTGACATATAAAATGGTTACGGTTTAAGTTATGGATGTCCCGAGGATCCCGGATAGCACTGACCCTCAGGAAAGCTACAGATGAAACGCGTTAGGATAGGATGAGTATTCCCTCTCACCCCCCCCCCCCCTTTAAGATTTAGATGCACTATTGTAAAGTGACTGTTCCACTGGATGTCTTAAGGTGAATGCACCAATTTGTAAGTCGCTCTGGATAAGAGCGTCTGCTAAATGACTTAAATGTAAATGTAAATGTATAACTTCACAGGGTGATGAAAGTGCAAGGTGATGAGCTTGATGCTCCTTTCCAATAAATATTGAGGGTCTTATTCTGGTGACATGATGATTGATGCTTGGCTGCTGTTTGACAGATACAAATATGGCTCTTATCCATAATAATCTCATGTAGGTAGCCTACCCACACTGTATCTGCCAGCTGTTGGCTAGAGCGCATGTGCCAAGACGAGTTGGCACACTCTCTATAGAACACAACAGTTTGTGACAAAACCATCAGTAGAGTTGAAAATGCGATGGAAATCTATTTAACTTGCATTTTTCATTCGGTATAGAATATAACCGCAACAATTCGATGGGAACATTTCTGGTGGGAAAATGCACATTGTTTTTATGCATATTTTAGAATATTCAGCATGAAAATCTGTCACCAGTTGGATTGAAACCTAGCTTGTGATCTGATGTCTGTCTCCTCAGGTAGGATCCAGGAGGTGATCCTACAGGAGCACCTGGAGAAAGAGGATGAGGTGTTGGTGTCACTGGCTGGACTTAAACAGGTACTGGACAGCAGCACCACATAAGTGGGGGGGTTGCATGTTAGCTCCTCTCTGAGTGAGTTAGCATTTTAACCATGTGTGTAGTACGTGCATGTGTACTGTACATTGTCTGTGTGTGTGTTCTCAGTACATCTGTGTGTGTTCATCATGAATTGCTCTGTGTGTTTATGAATGAATCCGTCAGATCAAGGACATCCTGAAGGGAGCTCTACGTTTCAACCAGAGCCTGCTGGAGACTGAGGAGAACGAGGAGATCACCATCGCTGACGACCACTATGACCACGCCTCTGCCGCACAGCAGCAGCACGCCAACAGTCACCATGAAGACCAGCCTTACCTGGCCGCACCACAGCGTGGCGACGGTGATGGAGAACAGGAGGAAGAAGAGCAGGAGCAAACCCCACCAGAGCAACAGGTGAACACGTTGTATTAATACGTGGACTCATGTTTGCAGTGAACCCTTGCATACTTTGGTATCATTCCCTATGCTTCAAAATCTGTGATGAATTGTGGGTATATTGTGACTGACTGATCTACAAATAATACTAGTAGTTATTTATGATGGAACTTGATTTGTAGATCAGCCAGTCAACAGCAGTGTTGAACAAGCCCCTTGTCTCTCTTTCAGGCATCTCCCCCAGAGTCCTCTCTGTGTGTGGGCTCGGAGGGGAGGAACTGGGATGACTACATTCTGGTCTCGCAGGACGGAGAGCTGCCGCCCACCGGTGTAGGGGTGGAGAGGACCCCTCCAATCAGACAGCTCCACGGCTCTGTCAGGGTGGAGCCGTTCCAGGGTGCAGCGTCGGGTTCCTCCAGCCCAGACGAGGGCAGCATTCACAGCAAAGACTCAGACTTCGCCATGGTCAACTCCCAGGACCTGTGAGGGATTGGACTTTACTGATCTGGGTGGGAGTTACCACTAACCAGAGATCTAGGATCAGTTTATCTACTCCCTAATCCCCCACCTTAACCATTTGGAGGGATTCATCCCAACCTGGAGGATATGCTGCTCCACACGGGAAAACCAACTCGCCACTGCTGGATCGGACAATGGCAGCCTACCGTTAGGCTGTTGCCAATACCTTAACCTACCTGCTCTGTATTCCTTCATGAATACCATAGATAGCCTCTTCTCCTGAATGCTAGAGACTTAGTGCTTATCCAACCCCATCTGACTTTAATGGTGATACCCATTTCTGCCACATGAGGGTGCTACAAGACAGTTCACCACAGGCTACCCTCAGGAACTGGAATTCATAGTGCATTTATCAGTGTGGGGGATGCCTTTCCCTTCTCGGTATGTAATAATGGTAGGGTGGTACACTGTTTCTCCAGGTAGGGGAGTTGTCTGTACCATACCTCTGTCTATCTAAAGAGCTTCTCTTGTCTTACCTCCATTCACCGCCTCTGATTGTCCTTTAACTGTTTCGAGGTAGAAGTTGCTCCTAACCAATCGGCAGTCCTACACCTACCATTAGGGTGGATGGTACAATATCTGATCCTGTATCAGTTGTTAGGAGGCAACTTCTACCTACTCTTAACCAGTGCCTGGAAACCATTGACAGATTAACTGACTCACTTCTTCTTTACATTTTGTTTAAAGATACAATTTTAACCCAAAACAGCTGCATTACAATGTGAAATGATTAAATTAAGGAAAACAGGCTTTAAAAAAAATAATCAATTCCATGTAATAAGATTTCATTATTTCTGATGCCCTTGTATTTATATTGCTTCCTGGGGTAGCCAAGTGAAGCATTGCACACACGAGGGATGTCCCTACAGCAGAGAGATGGTTATCTATAGACCAATAAAATGCTCGTTACAGTATGCCTGTGTCATGTTCAGAGGGGGAGAGAATGGCTTTTCAACAGGACAGTATACAAGTGCTAGCAACATGCTGAATTGTGAGTACAACTAATATTTAAATTAGCAATGCTAACTAAAAACACTATCAACATGCAGTGAAGGGGTAAACAATGCTCATAAGTGGAGGCTGGTGAGGGGAGGACGGCTCATAAATGGCTGGAATGGAGTGCAATGGGATTTGATGGCTGGATTGGAATGAAAGGAATGGTATCAACAACAAAAACATGCTTGATTCCATTCTGGCCATTATGAGCCTTCCTCCCCTCAGCAGCCTCCACTGTTGTAAGTGACATTTGAAAATGGCAGTGGATATCCAATACTTTGGCTTCTCTTAGATATCAGGCCCTGGTTTTCTGTTTCTCTGTTGACTGCATGTGTTGCCAGCTGGCTATCAGTCGAGCAAATACATTTACATTACATTTAAGTCATTTAGCAGACGCTCTTATCCAGAGCGACTTACAAATTGGTGCATTCACCTTATGACATCCAGTGGAACAGTCACTTTACAAATGGCAAAGTGGTGTGTAAAACAACAGGGTTTTCTGTTTCTCTGTTGACTGCATGTGTGGCCAGCTGGCTATCAGTCGAGCAAATGGTCAAAGTGAAGTGACTGGCTTATTTGCTTACTGGTTGGTTCTGGTAATGAAAATGAAATGGATATGTAATGGATATAGTTTGAAGGAGATATTGATGTCAATTTACCACGAAACAAGGAATCATCCTACAGCATGCAGGTTTTCAAGAGGACAACAATTGTCTTCTGACAGGTGGAGTCTACGTGATGCTCAGAGCAGACTGATTCGTCACGCCATCTGACGGTAAACCATGGAGGACGTCAGTGTCAGGAATGTTTTTTTACATTTTATTATCGGAAGTCACCATTTTGTTAAATCCAGTAACATTTGACAGAATGAGGATAATACTGTAAAGTGTGACACACCTAGAAAAGCATTGGTCAAGGTGCTATGGAAGGAGTGCTTGAAATACTGTTTTTGATCATACAGTTGAGTCAGTAACCCTGTCCCACCAATATCCACAGGTGAGGGGAGTTCCTTACTAATCAGCACCCTTAATTCATCAGTCAAGTACAAGGGAGTGAAAACCTGCAGACAGACACGTACATTACGGCATAATTGACATGAATGGGGATTCCCATTCTACTCTGTACACGTCTACATTCTTTTGTTCCTCTGTACCTGGAGAAGCTGAAGTGGCTCAGTTGGTGTTTGCAACTTCAGGATCGTAGGTTTGATTCCCGCTGAGGCCACCCATACAAAAACAAAATATGCATGCACTACTGAAAGTCACTTTGGATAAACTTGTCTGCTAGATAGCATATTTTATTGGTAGCAGTCACAATTCACACATTCTGAATCAGCCTCCCACTTCGGTCTCATTCAGTTTCACATTGTTCTGTAGTTTTGATCACCCTGAAAGCCCTCCACTCCCCCCAACAAAAAACAAGGACTCCATTCAATCCATATTGCTGAAGAGACACTTTTAAAGCGCGATCAACAATTAAAGTCAATATTCCCGCGGTCGCTTCATACTGTATGTCGGCTCAAACATTTGAAAACGGATCTTCATTGATAACTCGGCGATTACAGATTGAATCCAGCTCCAAAAAGAACAAACATTTCACAGAGAGTAGGATTAAAAACATTTCCAGCGACATTCAGGGACAGGCCATTCTGATTGTCTGACTTGATTCCTCTCCACATTCCTGTCTCCAGTGTCTGACGTCACTCCTCCCTCCTGACAGTGGTATAACAGGAGTATTTTTCTTTCATTGTTGTAGTCCATCTTCCTTCTCTTCATCGTTGTGTGGAGAGAATGGCCAACTAGACTCCAACAGCCCCTAACCGGGTTAGATGCAGAAGGAGCCATTCACTTTTGAGTGAGTGTAGCAACTTGGTTGTCAGTTCTGGCCAACCTGCCGATCCTCAGAAGGATGACGGTGCCCTTAGAAACTGATCTAAGGTCAGATTTGACATTTCCCCCGTTTTGATTTAATATATAATTTGAGGTGGGTAAGCTGGTCATAGACCTGTACCTAAGGGGAACCTCTAGCCGGAGCGGTAGCTCTCTCCTGGATGGTGTCCAGGCTGCGTCGGGGGCGGGTCGCCTCTCCTGTCACACCCTTACTAAGGTTAGAGGTCAGGGCAGCATAGTGTACCTGCTTCATGTTCTCCTGCACCTCCGTCATAGCCCGTTTCAGTAGGTCTGCCTGCCCCTGAGAGGGAGAGTTAGAAGGGGGAGGATAGGAGAGCGAGCTGTTTGTCAGAGTTGGCTAATATGGAAACAGACTGGCACTGTTCTGTGGTTGTGTTTGGTCTGCTGTGCGTGACAGTGTGTGTGTGTGTAGAGTCACCTTCAATATGGTGATGTTCCAGCTGAAACTCTCCACAGCTCTGGTGACCTTACGATCCTTAAGCCCCTCCTTCACTGCAATGGAATGCAACGTCTCATGGAACTTCATGGCTAGGGGACGACACACACTAATTAGCAATGTTGAACCTTTCCCTCTTTGTCAACCTCTCCAGTTCTTAACCAAGGTTCAAGACCGGCTCAGGTCTGTGGTTTGGTGGTGTCTGGTATTTGTGATTGAACGATCAAGTCTAAACCAGTCTATTACACTACGCAGAGAAAGGTAGAGAGTTAAGAGATCTGAATAAAAGAATAAGAAAGTGCATTGATTTTTTTTTTTTTTACTTTTAAAGGTAGTTTTACGGTTGACCCGAAATCTACAGTGTTTATCCGTGAATGCAATCTCTGCATTGTCTACAGTGAAATGTGCCTTTCTACAATGTGCCTTTGGTTTAATCCTGGCCTCAATTAAAGAGCGATAGATGGGGAAAGAGAACAAGAGAGATTCAAGAGTGACAGGCAGAGTCCTTGTCCTCTCTTCCCTCTGGCCAGATTGAGTATGTGTGGTGTTGTCACTTTCTCTGTCTGCCCCAGGACACTGTCACACTCTGTCACCATCTCCATGGAGACTAAGAAGTGGGTTAACGCAGAGCTCGCGCTGTAAGCTCTCCTAACCTGCTACGTAAAGTACCTTCCGTCCATAGCTGTATACCATCTAGTCAAAACCAGGGATAATGTGAGGGGACTTTTAAACACAGCATCCTGAGCACCACGACCGCTAACACAGACCTGAACACAACTCAGTATATTTTATTTCAATTTTCACTCACACACACACACACACACACACAAAAACAACTCACTAACTTCAACATTCACTAGTACACAATTACACAGAATTTAATATATACATTACACACACACACCACATTGGCTGCCTGCCTGCCTGCCAGTGCAGTTGCTAGGCGACTTGAGGCTTGAGTGCCAGGGCATTCCGTTGTGTGCATGTTGTAAACGTTCCATTTCCCTGTGTAACTGAGCGTAACCAACATAACGGCGAGAGAGAGAACATCGGCACTGGCCAGAACTCTGCCTGATACTGCCCAAACATCCCACCCCCACCCCCACAAAAAAAGTACCGAGCTCCCTGCCAACTGACAGGATGTGTCAAGGAAGGCTCAAAAATTGTCAAGACTCCAGCCACCCAAGCCATAGGCTGTTCTCTCTGCTACCACATGCTACCACATGGCAAGCAGTACCAATGCACCTAGTCTGGAACAACAAAAGCCTTGAACAGCTTCTACCTCCAAGCGTTAAGGCTGCTAAACAAGTCTGCTAAATAGCTAATGAAATGGCTTTGAACCTTTCTTCCACTAACTCTCTTGCTTGAACTCTATCCACATAAACTGGACTTAGACAGTAGCAGCGTGTGTGTGTGTGTATCTGTCCTGTTGCCTAGTCACTTTACCACTATGTACATACTGTATCTACCTCAATGACCTCGTACCCCTGCACATCAACTCTGTACTGGTACTCCCTGTATATAGCCATGGTATTTTTACTGGTTATTCCTTTTACACTGCATTTATCCCTCGTTTCACTATTTCTATTTTAACTCTATTGTTGGAAAAGGACCCGTAAGCATTTCACTGTTAGTCTAGACCTGGTGTTTACGAAGCATGTGACAAATAACATTTATTTTATTTGACACACAAACACAATTTTCATTTTTCATATTTATCTGAGAATAAAGGGTTGAACTCAGGTGAGCTGAGAAAATCTCTGAGAGGAGACTGGGAGCAGACTCTGGGGTGTTTTGCCATATCTACATATTCACTCTATTTTCTATCACCGGTCTTCCACTCTGAAATACATCCATTTATCAAACTTGTCATCTCTCCTCTAGCTATTAAGCCATTCATATATCTCTCGCTCTCTCTCTAAGCCTTATGGAACAACGGGGACTGTGAAGCAACACAAACACAGGCACAGACACATGCATACACACACACACACGATAACATACACACTATACACACACATGGATTTTGTACTGTAGTTATGTGGTAGTGGAGGAGTAGGGGCTTGAAGGCACACAGTGTGTTGTGAAATCTGTCAATGTATTGTAATGTTTTTAAAATAGCATAAACTGCCTTAATTTTGCAGGGCCCTATGAAGACTAGCTGCTGCCTTGGCAACAGCTAATGTGGATCCATAATAAACACTAATCTACAGAGCCTTCATAAAGTATTCAAACCCTTTTAATTTTTCCACATTTAGTTGCATTACAAAGTGGGATTCAAATGAATGTCATTTTTTGTCTGATCTACACAAAATACTAATCAAAGTGGAAGAAAAATTCTAACATTTTGTAAAAAATAAAACACTATCTTCATTAGATAAGTATTCAACCCCCTGAGTCAATACATGATAGAATCACATTTGGCGGTGATCACAGGTGTGAGTCTTTCTGGGTAAGTCTCTAAGACAATTGAATTGTGCAACATTTGCCCATAATTCTTCTGTCCAGTTGGTTGTTGACTAGACTAGACAGCCATTTTCAGGTCTTGATGTAAATCTTCATGTCAAAAATGTAACTCCGCCACTCAGGAACATTCACCAGCTTCTTGGTAGGCTACTTCTGTGTAGAGTTGGCCTTGTGTTTTAGGTTATTGTTCTGCTGAAACGTGAATTCACCTCCTATTGTCTGGTGGAAAGTAGACTGAACCAGGTTTTCCTCTAGGATTTTTCCTGTGGTTAGCTCCATTCCGTTTATTTTTTTATCCTTAAACTCCCATTCTTTTAATGATTAAAGTATACCCATAACATGATGCAGCCACCACTATGCTTGAAAATATTGAGAGTAGTACTCAGTAATGTGCTGTATTGAATTTGCCCCAAACATAACACTTTGTATTCAGGACAACAAGTTAATTACTTTGGCACATGTATTGCAGTATTACTGCTTTGTTGCAAACAGGATACATGTTTTGTAATATTTTTCTTCTGTACAGGCTTTCCGTCTTTGCCCTCTGTCATTTAGGTTATTATTGTGGAGTAACTACAATGTTGTTGATCAATCCTCAGTTTTCTCCTATCACAGCCATTAAACTGTTTTAAAGTCACCATTGCCCTCATGGTGAAATCCCTGAGCGGTTTCCTTCCTCTCCGGCTACGGAGTTAGGAAGGACAACTGTATGTTTGTAGTGCCTGAGTGCATTGATACATCATCCAAAGTGTCATTAATAACTTAATTTTGGTCAAAGCGATATTCAGTGTCTGCTTTTACATGTTTTTACCCATCTACCAATAGGTCCCCTTCTTTGCACGGCATTGGAAAACCCCCCTGGTCTTTGTGGTTGAATTCACTGCTCAACTGAGGGGCCTTACAGATAATTGTATGTGTGGGGTACAGAGATGAGGTAGTCATTCAAAAATCATGTTAAACACTATTGTTGCACACAGAGTGAGTCCATGAAAATGTATTATGCGACTTGTTAAGCACATTTTTGCTTGTGAACATATTTAGGTTTGTCATAACAAAGGGGTTGAATACTTGAGACATTTCAGCTTTTCATTTCAAATGAATTTGTAAAAATCTTGACATAATGGTGTAGACCAGTGACACAAAATCTCAAAGTCATTTTAAATTCAGGCTGTAACACAACATGTGGAAAAAGTCAAGGGGTGCGAATACAGTGCATTCAAAGTATTCAGACCCCTTGACTTTCTACACATTTTCCCCCTCAATCTACACACAATGACAAAGCAATGTCTGTTTTTTAGAATTGTTGGCATTTTTTGTTGTTGAAATATCACACTTACATAAGTATACAGACCTTTTACTCAGTACTTTGGCAGAGATTACAGTGTTGAGTTTCTCCTATAGACCTCCATTTTTATGGAATGGTCTGCCTACCCATGTGAGAGACGCAGACTCGGTCTCCACCTTTAAGTCTTTACTGAAGACTCATCTCTTCAGTAGGTCATATGATTAAGTGTAGTCTGGCCCAGGAGTGTGAAGGTGAACGGAAAGGCTCTGCAGCAACGAACCGCCCTTGCTGTCTCTGCCTGGCCGGTTCCCCTCTTTCCACTGGGATTCTCTGACTCTAACCCTATTACAGGGGCTGAGTCACTGGCTTACTGGTGCTCTTTCATGCCGTCCCTAGGAGGGGTGCATCACTTGAGTGGGTTGAGTCACATGATCTTCCTGTCTGGGTTGGCGCCCCCCCTTGGGTTGTGCTGTGGCGGAGATCTTTGTGGATATACTCGGCCTTGTCTCAAGATGGTAAGTTGGTGGTTGAAAATATCCCTCTAGTGGTGTGGGGACTGTGCTTTGGCAAAGTGGGTGGGGTTATACCCCCAGACAGGGCCAAACAGGAAGGATATCATCGAATGGGCCACAGTGTCTCCTGGCCCCTCCTGTCTCAGCCTCCAGTATTTATGCTGCAGTAGTTTGTGTGTTGGGGGGCTAGGGTCAGTTTATTATATCTGGAGTACTTCTCCTGTCTTATCCGGTGTCCTGTGTGAATTTAAGTATGCTCTCTCTAATTCTCTCTTTCTTTCTCTCTCTCGGAGGACCTGAGCCCTAGGACCATGCCTCAGGACTACCTGGCATGATGACTCCTTGCTGTCCCCAGTCCACCTGTCTGTGCTGCTGCTCAAGTTTCAACTGTTCTGCCTGCGGCTATGGAACCCTGACCTGTTCACCGGACGTGCGACCTGTCCCAGACCTGCTGTTTTCAACTCTCTAGAGACAGCAGGAGCTGTAGAGATACTCTTAATGATCGGCTATAAAAAGCCAACTGACATTTACTCCTGAGTTGCTGACTTGTTGCACCCTCTACAACTACTGTGATTATTATTACTTGACCATGCTGGTCATTTATGAACATTTGAACATCTTGGCCATGTTCTGTTATCTCCACCCGGCACAGCCAGAAGAGGACTGGCCACCCCTCATAGCCTGGTTTCGTCCTAGGTTTTGGCCTTTCTAGGGAGTTTTTCTTAGCCACCGTGCTTCTACACCTGCATTGCTTGCTGTTTGGGGTTTTAGGCTGGGTTTCTACAGCACTTTGAGCACTGAGATATCAGCTGATGCTAAAGGGCTACATTAATAACATTTATTTGAGTCTTCTTGGGTATGATGTTACAAGCTTGCCACACCTGTATTTGGAGAGTTTCTCCCATTCTTCTCTGCAGATCCTCTCAGGCTCTATCAGGCTGGGTGGGGAGCGTCGATGCACAGCTATTTTCAGGTCTCTCCAGATGTTTGATCAGGTTCAAGTCCGGGGTCTGGCTGGGCTGCTCGAGGACATTCAGAGACTTGTCCTGAAGCCACTCCTGCGTTGTCTTGCCCGTGTGCTTACGGTCGTTGTCCTGTTTGAAGGTGAACCTTCACCCCAGTCTGAGGTCCTGAGTGCTCTGGAGCAGGTTTTCATCAAGGATCTCTCTGTACTTTGCTCTGTTCATCTTTCCTGCAATCCTGACAAGACTCCCATTCCCTGCCACTGAAAAACATCCCCACAGCATGATGCTGCCACCACTATGCTTCACCAAAGGGATGGTGCAAGGTTTCCTCCAGTCGCTTTGGATAAAAGCGTCTGCTAAATGGCATATATACATATATATATATACGTGATGCTTGGCATTCCGGCCAAAGAATTCAATCTTGGTTTCATCAGACCAGAGAATCTTGTTTCTCATGGTCTGAGTGCTTGAAATGTTTTTTTTGGCAAAATCCAAGTGGGCATGTGCTTTTTAATGAGGAGGGGCATCCGTCTGGACACTCTACCATAAAGGCCTTATTGGCGGAGTGCTGCAGAGATGGTTGTCCTTCTGGAGCGTTCTCCCATTTCCACAGAGGAACTCAGTGACCATCAGGTTCTTGGTCACCTCCCTGACCAAGACCCTTATCCCCTGATTGCACAGTTTGGTCGGGCAGCCAAAGTCAATGTGGTTCCAAACTTCTTCCATTTAAGAATGATATAGACAGGTGTGTGCCTTTCCAAATCATGTCCAATCAATAAAATTAACCACAGGTGGACTCCAATGAAGTTGTAGAAATATCTTAAGGATGATCAATAGAAACAGGATGCACCGGAGCTCAATTTTGAGTCTCATAGCAAAGGGTCTGAATACTTATGTAAATAAGGTATGTTTTTATTTCTAAAAACCTGTTTTCACTTTGTCATTATGAGGTATTATGTGATTGATGCCAAGTTGTCAGCCGTCCCATGATGCCCAGCAAGCAGTCACTGCAGGGTAAACAAACCTTGCTCCGCCAAGTTACACCACGAGACTGATCTAAGGTCAGTTTTGTATTTCCATCCCTATTGGTTAAGGATGAGATTTGGGGAGGATAAACTGATTATTGACCTGTACTCAGAGCTTACGCCAACACAAACTACATAAATCAAGAGCACAGTCAATAAATAAACTCATCTAATATTAACATATGGACAAATCTCCCTCAGAGCCAAGATGAAAATAGTTCCTGTGATGGATGAGGTAGAGACATGGTGTGCGTTCCAAATGGCCCATAGGACTCTGGTCAAAAGTAGTGCACTATATAGGGAATAGGGTGCCATTTGAGACAACCATGGAAGTCTCAGCAGACTAAAGGCTTCAGGCTGTTGTTGATGAGGTCTTAGCAGGAGAGTCGGTTGGCAGGGCCTGTAGGCAAGTCTTTCACACGACTACTAGACTGTTGACATGGAGTCAGATCACTGAAGAAAACAATCGTGCTCTCTAACCACCTAACTGGCCATAGCCAACTCCAATTTCATCACTGTTGATGTTGCTTTGAGTCACGTGATGAGGCCTGCCTCTCTCTCTCTCAATTCAATTTAAGGGCTTTATAGGCATGGGAAACATGTTTACATTGCCAAAGCAAGTGAAATAGATAATAAACAAATGTGAAATTAACAATACAAAAATGTACAGTAAACATTACACTCACAGAAGTTCCAAAAGAATAAAGACATTTAAAATGTCATGTGTGCAAATAGTTAAAGTACAAAAGGGAAAATAAATAAACATATATATAGGTTGTATTTACAATGGTGTTTGTTCTTCACTGGTCGCCCTTTTCTTGTGGCAACAGGTCACATATATTGCTGCTGTGATGGCACACTGTGGAATTTCACCCAATAGATATCGGAGTTGATCAAAATTGGGTATGTTTTTCCAAATATTTGTAGGTCTGTGTAATATGTGTCTCTATGGTCATACATTTGGCAGAAGGTTAGGAAGTGCAGCTCAGTTTCCACCTCATTTTGTGGGCAATGTGCACATAGTGTCGAGAAGACAGAATTTCTCAATAGCAGGTGTAACGCAGGTCAACTAATGTTGAATACTTACCGTTACTAGTAAGATTCCAGTAACCAATCATATTAGACTATATTGCTATTGATATGGTTAAGTCGACAGCTATTACAAATCAGCTGTCAGAAGCTGTATGACGAGCAGTTTATTTTGAGCCAATCATAACTCAATATTCTCTAAGTCGCTCTACTAAAAACTCACATTATACACAAGTTGGTGCCATAGTTCTGGAAAAAAAAGCTTGAACGGAATGTGAAGAGCTTCCGCTATTCCATGGAAGAAAAAGTCTCAGTTTGTGAGAAGTTGTATAAAACTGAACTGAACAGAGAGAACTGGATATTAACACGTATCTATACAAACTGTGAGGGGATTGAGAGAAAGATTGACGCCAGGATTTGGTCAGGTTTTTTTGAGTATGGATTTAGTTCCACCAAGGATGGCGAGCCGCCCGAACCCAGGACATCAATAAGAAGATTTGTTTTCCTTGGAGAACACTGAATTTGCACTGCCATACTACGTTGTGGTGACTCTTATAATAATAATAATAATATATGCCATTTAGCAGACGCTTTTATCCAAAGCGACTTACAGTCATGTGTGCATACATTCTACGTATGGGTGGCAAGACATCATTGCAGAGGGATTGTTATAAGCACATGCTACACTTAGACACCTGACAGTGTTGATTGTTAGGCACAGTCACTCACATTTGATTCCATCTCATAGAGGTTTATAAGTCAGTATTTGTGAATTGCGTTGGGTTTTTCTGTGGATTCATGTTTATTGTATTGCTATTGAACTTTGAAATCTGAGAGACTCTCAGATTAAGAGAGTTGGGTGCATCCTAGTAAACTATTGGCAGGATATGTGGCTTATCCTGTATCTATGTCTTATTGATGCATTTCATTTACATTCAGCTCATTGAACAAATTTCACATATCAATATTTACTCAAGGTGATTCATTTTTTGTAAGTATGGTTATTTACAAAATACAAGCTGGCATTCTTTTCCTAAATTATTCAGTTGTGTGGTTTTCATTTCTCCCTACTGCTCCAGTAGAGAACCCAACTGGTCCAATAGAGAACCCAACTGGTCCAATAGAGAACCCAACTGGTCCAGTAGAGAACCCAACTGGTCCAGTAGAGAACCAAACTGGTCCAGTAGAGAACCAAACTGGTCCTGTAGAGAACCCAACTGGTCCAGTAGAGAACCCAACTGGTCCAGTAGAGAACCCAACTGGTCCAGTAGAGAACCCAACTGGTCCAGTAGAGAACCCAACTGCTCCAGTAGAGAACCCAACTGCTCCAATAGAGAACCCAACTGGTCCAGTAGAGAACCTAACTGGTCCAGTAGAGAACCTAACTGGTCCAGTAGAGAACCTAACTGGTCCAATAGAGTTTAAGCTTAAACATACAGTAGTCCATAGTGTTAAGCAATTGTTACACAAGGCTATGCTTGACGCAGATGAAGGAGATGGATGGGCCCATAGAATTACCTTCAGGAGGCTGTGCAGTGAAGATTGCTAAGGTCCTACACCTATTTGTTTGGTGCATTTCTCTATGGGTGTTTGTGTGGGTTCAGATTTTACATGGGTTCTAAGTTGATTCTACTGTGGTATTTCACCCAATAGATATTTAACAAAATTGGATTTGTTTTCAATTTCTTTGTGGGTTTGTGTAATCTGAGGGAAATATGTGTCTCTAATAATGGTGTCTCTCTCTCTCTCTCTCTCTCTCTCTCTCTCACCTGTTGTCTGTATCTGTAGGATCCTGTCATAGACTCCGTCTGACAGCTCCATCACTGCTCTGCTCGCCTGGATCATCTGTAGACAGAGTACACAAGATCAGTCTATTATTCACACACACACACACATCAAAATAACAAACATTTCATGAATAACCCCGGAGAGATTCAGACCCCACGTCTGATTAACTAAACACTTCTGGCGGCAATGCCTTTTGGGACACGACC
Source organism: Oncorhynchus gorbuscha (assembly GCF_021184085.1). Taxonomy (NCBI): domain Eukaryota; kingdom Metazoa; phylum Chordata; class Actinopteri; order Salmoniformes; family Salmonidae; genus Oncorhynchus; species Oncorhynchus gorbuscha. The sequence continues at coordinate 17,644,272 of NC_060181.1, read as the reverse complement.
CCACTTTGAGTCTGGTGTTCGACAAATGAGGATGAACACTACTGCTCCTAGGGGTCTGTCCAGATCCCCCCCCCCCACACAGCTTCCTCCCATTCATTTCTCCCCCAAGCATTCAAGTCAAGGCGTGAGATCCACTTAGCGAAATAATCTCCCGTGAAGATATGGTGAGCTCTCCCTCACTCTGATTCATCAGGAATGAGGATGCACTCTCAAAGCGCACACACACACATTCTACTTTGGGGGCGTCTACGAAAGTAATCACTTTTAAATTGAATCAGTGCCATGATGTCATGGTGGCAGGGAGAGAGAGGCAAGTAGAGAAAGAGGTTAAAAACAAGTCAAAGAATCAATCAACTTATAACCTGCACAACTATTCAATGGAAACCCAAAGCGCTACATAAATAAAATGTGAAGGACTGACTAGGTTTGATTGATCCTCACCGTTTCGTAGGTGGAGACCACCCTGCGTAGGACGTCCGGCAGGGGCCCTTGGGGCTCCATGGAAGGGTACTGCTCCCTCAGCTCAAACAGCATCAGGGGGTCCCCATCGGCCCCCACCACACGGGATCCCAGGGCCAATACACACTGCATGAGGTTAGCCACCGCTGACACCCCACACAGCTCCCTGAACACTGCCACAGAGTTCTACAGGGACAGAGAGAGATACAGAGGGTCGGGGGGTTTATGCAAAACACACACCCACACAGCTATATAAACACACACACACACATACTGCTTGTCCTGTATTAGTGATGTAGTGTTCTGTGGATCATACTGTAATCCTCTACTAAGCGATTAGTTGCTAGAGTTTAATCATGGAACAAACTGTGACATGGTTTCCTGGGATACCATCACTGAGAACATCTGATTGAATTAGAGAAGCTTTATTGGGAGATGGTTAACGTGACAACCACAAAGCCACCGTATCACTGTCGTACTATTGAATTCATGTTTTATTGGGGTCATTGAACCACTAATATCCAATCAGTTTTATTTAACAGCACAGGTTAGTGTTTTTCATCATGAAACCTAACCCTAACCTTAACCACACTGTTAACTCTAATGCCTAACCCTAACCACACTGTTAACTCTAATGCCTAACCCTAACCTTAACCACACTGTTAACTCTAATGCCTAACCCTAACCTTAACCACACTGTTAACTCTAATGCCTAACCCTAACCACACTGTTAACTCTAATGCCTAACCCTAACCTTAACCACACTGTTAACTCTAATGCCTAACCCTAACCACACGGTTAACTCTAATGCCTAACCCTAACCTTAACCACACTGTTAACTCTAATGCCTAACCCTAACCTTAACCACACTGTTAACTCTAATGCCTAACCCTAACCACACTTAACTCTAATGCCTAACCCTAACCTTAACCACACTGTTAACTCTAATGCCTAACCCTAACCACACTGTTAACTCTAATGCCTAACCCTAACCTTAACCACACTGTTAACTCTAATGCCTAACCCTAACCTTAACCACACTGTTAACTCTAATGCCTAACCCTAACCTTAACCACACTGTTAACTCTAATGCCTAACCCTAACCTTAACCACACTGTTAACTCTAATGCCTAACCCTAACCTTAACCACACTGTTAACTCTAATGCCTAACCTTAACCACACTGTTAACTCTAATGCCTAACCCTAACCTTAACCACACTGTTAACTCTAATGCCTAACTCTAACCTTAACCACACTGTTAACTCTAATGCCTAACTCTAACCTTAACCACACTGTTAACTCTAATGCCTAACCCTAACCTTAACCACACTGTTAACTCTAATGCCTAACCCTAACCACACTGTTAACTCTAATGCCTAACTCTAACCTTAACCACACTGTTAACTCTAATGCCTAACCCTAACCTTAACCACACTGTTAACTCTAATGCCTAACCCTAACCACACTGTTAACTCTAATGCCTAACCCTAACCTTAACCACACTGTTAACTCTAATGCCTAACTCTAACCTTAACCACACTGTTAACTCTAATGCCTAACTCTAACCACACTGTTAACTAATGCCTAACCCTAACCTTAACCACACTGTTAACTCTAATGCCTAACCCTAACCACACTGTTAACTAATGCCTAACCTTAACCACACTGTTAACTCTAATGCCTAACCCTAACCTTAACCACACTTAACTCTAATGCCTAACCCTAACCTTAACCACACTGTTAACTCTAATGCCTAACCCTAACCTTAACCACACTGTTAACTCTAATGCCTAACCCTAACCCTAACCACACTGTTAACTCTAATGCCTAACTCTAACCTTAACCACACTGTTAACTCTAATGCCTAACTCTAACCTTAACCACACTGTTAACTCTAATGCCTAACTCTAACCTTAACCACACTGTTAACTCTAATGCCTAACTCTAACATTAAATTATGACCAATAAATCACATACATTTTTACAATGTAGATTTTTTTTTTTTTTTTTTTAAATCTCTTCATGATGTCATGGTGCTTGCCTTCAGTGTTTACTTCTGTTTAGGTGTGTGTGTGTGTGTTTCAAGACTGTGTGTGTGTGTATGTTTTTCAAGACTGTGTGTGTGTGAGAGAGAGTGTGTGTGTGTGTTCATGGCCTCTTTGTATTAGTGCATCAGTCTACTACATCAGGGTGGCATCATAGTCTGATGACTCATAGCATGAATCCCAGGTATCTCCAACATAAACACATCAGAGGTCCTTAACATCATTTAGACAGCCAGACTAAATGTTTATGTAACCGATGTGAAATGGCTAGCTAGTTAGCGGTGGTGCGTGCTAATAGCGTTTCAATCATCACTCGCTCTGAGACCTTGAAGGAGTTGTTCCCCTTGCTCTGCAAGGGCTGTGGCTTTTGTGGCCTGATGGGTAACGATGCTTCAAGGGTGACTGTCTGTGTGCAGAGGGTCCCTGGTTCGAGCCCAGGTAGGGGTGAAGAGAGGGGCGGAAGCTATACTGTTACACTTACAGGGACCATCACCTTACCATCAGCTTACTATAACCATAACCTGTCAGTCTAAAGCAGACCTTCAGAGATCAGGCCACTGCGCCACCGCCACTCAGTCTCAACCATAACCTGTCAGTCTAAAGCAGACCTTCAGAGATCAGGCCACTCAGTCTCAATCATAACCTGTCAGTCTAAAGCAGACCTTCAGAGATCAGGCCACTGCGCCACCGCCACTCAGTCTCAACCATAACCTGTCAGTCTAAAGCAGACCTTCAGAGATCAGGCCACTGTGCCACCGCCACTCAGTCTCAACCATAACCTGTCAGTCTAAAGCAGACCTTCAGAGATCAGGCCACTGTGCCACCGCCACTCAGTCTCAACCATAACCTGTCAGTCTAAAGCAGACCTTCAGAGATCAGGCCACTGTGCCACCGCCACTCAGTCTCAACCATAACCTGTCAGTCTAAAGCAGACCTTCAGAGATCAGGCCACTGCGCCACCGCCACTCAGTCTCAACCTGTTGATGTCTGTTTTTATTGAACCTTTATTTAACTAGGCAAGTCAGTTGATGTCTCTGGAGGAATGATCAGCCATCTTTATGGTCATAGTTTAGTGATCACTGAGATGAACCCAACCCATGGAGGTTTCAATCTACCATTCTGAGTTAGACATCATCTGTTGTGAATACAGGTATACAGGCATTTCAGTCATGAAATGTGAAAATTGTGATTGATAAATTACTGTTTTTCCTTCCGCCTCACCTGCATGTTCTCCCGCAGGTCCGTGGCCTCCTTCAGTTGCGGGCCGGCCATTTTGAAAACCTCGTCCACTTCTTTGATCCCCAGGTCCCGGAGTGCAGCGTAGTCCCTCCCTCGCCTCGCCTTCCGCACAGACAGCCCCCGCTTGTAGGGCTTTCCCCCTCCTCTCCGGTTGGTGAGGGCCACATGGACGAACAGCATGGCGTACGGGAGGTCCTCCCCCATCAGTGACTGTAATGGTATGTGCCGGTAGCCTGGCTGTAGGCACTCCAGGGGAATGGTGTACTGACCTGTGGTAAAACGGGGGATTACAAATTATGTACAAGAGTGTTAGACAATGAAATGACCATGAGAAGATAGTGAATGTTCACTCACTCTTTAACTGCTACCAAGTGTTCTTTATCTTAGCTAGTGATACTTGCTTGTGAGCTAGCAATAATCTTCACATGGCTGAAAGGTTGTTGTAGTATCAAATCAAATATTTATTGGCTTCAGACAAGCTCAACCAAAAGCAGACTGGACACCGGACTAGCAGTCAGTGCAGAGCTGACTTTCGCCCTCCCTCCACTACTAACCTATGAACTCGTCCCCTATGAATTCGTCATCCAGCACCACGAAGCGCACCATGGCCAGCTCTGGCAGGTTGATCTGGAACTCAAAGCTCTCGTCAAAGATGGGGTTGTCTCCGTTCTGCATCACCGTGCGGGTGCGGCGCTCGGCACAGTCGGCAGGGATACCGTGGATCTCCACGTAGACGTACGGGTCCACCACATCTCCTTTAGCTCCAGAACCCCTCGGACGGGGCAGGTTCTGACCACTGATCACCTGAATGGATGGATCCGGTTTATTGATTGATTGATTGTCTGTTAGTTTGTTTATTTGTTTGATTGATGCAGGTGTACTGAATAATGGAACCAATACCATTCAACCACGAAGAGAAGTGTACTGAATAACTGAACCAATACCATTCAACCACTAAGAGAAGTGTACTGAATAACGGAACCAATACCATTCAACCACTAAGAGAAGTGTACTGAATAACGGAACCAATACCATTCAACCACTAAGAGAAGTGTACTGAATAACTGAACCAATACCATTCAACCACTAAGAGAAGTGTACTGAATAATGGAACCAATACCATTCAACCACTAAGAGAAGTGTACTGAATAACTGAACCAATACCATTCAACCACTAAGAGAAGTGTACTGAATAACTGAACCAATACCATTCAACCACTAAGAGAAGTGTACTGAATAACGGAACCAATACCATTCAACCACTAAGAGAAGTGTACTGAATAACTGAACCAATACCATTCAACCACTAAGAGAAGTGTACTGAATAATGGAACCAATACCATTCAACCACTAAGAGAAGTGTACTGAATAACTGAACCAATACCATTCAACCACTAAGAGAAGTGTACTGAATAACTGAACCAATACCATTCAACCACTAAGAGAAGTGTACTGAATAACTGAACCAATACCATTCAACCACTAAGAGAAGTGTACTGAATAACTGAACCAATACCATTCAACCACTAAGAGAAGTGTACTGAATAATGGAACCAATACCATTCAACCACTAAGAGAAGTGTACTGAATAATGGAACCAATACCATTCAACCACTAAGAGAAGTGTACTGAATAACTGAACCAATACCATTCAACCACTAAGAGAAGTGTACTGAATAACTGAACCAATACCATTCAACCACTAAGAGAAGTGTACTGAATAACTGAACCAATACCATTCAACCACTAAGAGAAGTGTACTGAATAACTGAACCAATACCATTCAACCACTAAGAGAAGTGTACTGAATAACTGAACCAATACCATTCAACCACTAAGAGAAGTGTACTGAATAACTGAACCAATACCATTCAACCACTAAGAGAAGTGTACTGAATAACGGAACCAATACCATTCAACCACTAAGAGAAGTGTACTGAATAACTGAACCTATACCATTCAACCACTAAGAGAAGTGTACTGAATAACTGAACCAATACCATTCAACCACTAAGAGAAGTGTACTGAATAACTGAACCAATACCATTCAACCACTAAGAGAAGTGTACTGAATAACTGAACCAATACCATTCAACCACTAAGAGAAGTGTACTGAATAACTGAACCAATACCATTCAACCACTAAGAGAAGTGTACTGAATAACTGAACCAATACCATTCAACCACTAAGAGAAGTGTACTGAATAACTGAACCAATACCATTCAACCACTAAGAGAAGTGTACTGAATAACTGAACCAATACCATTCAACCACTAAGAGAAGTGTACTGAATAACTGAACCAATACCATTCAACCACTAAGAGAAGTGTACTGAATAACTGAACCAATACCATTCAACCACTAAGAGAAGTGTACTGAATAACTGAACCAATACCATTCAACCACTAAGAGAAGTGTACTGAATAACTGAACCAATACCATTCAACCACTAAGAGAAGTGTACTGAATAACAGAACCAATACCATTCAACTATTAAGGAGCCATCAAGCCCGGCAGTGAATAGGAGCCTCCATTAAAAGATGTAAATAAACACTGCTGTCTATCTGCTAGCCACTCACCTTGACATGGAGCAGCTGAGGGGACACACCCGGCACAGAGTCTCTTGTATCAGCGCTGAAATACGACACCTCCTGTCGCATGATGGCGGGTCGCAGCACATACCCACAATTCCCGTTCTGGCGGAACCAGGCGATGTTAAGGTCCATCATCAACCCGGGCGTCTGGTAGTTCAAAGCCACAATCTGGCAACCGCACTTCCACAGGTCCTGTGGGTTCATGTTGCTGGAGTCGATGCGCATGGCGCTGGGGTAGACCCGCGACAGGAAGCGCTTGTTGTAGTTGACAAAGTCTCCTGGGCGCTCACTGGCGCAGCGCAAAGCTAGGGTCTCATTGAATGAGCAGAGCTCCCAGGGTTTCTGGATAGAGAACGACATCTGGAAGTCTGTGAAACGTACTGACTTGCACAGAGTCACCAAGTCAGAGAGATCCTTTAGGAGCTGGAACCGTTTAGGGGTAGTAGGAGGGGTCAGGGATTTAATGCTACTAGTACCACCACCCCCTCCAGCTTTCTGCCCCCCCTCCCCCGCTCCTTCTCCACTGTTACCAGCCTTCATTCTCTGGCACATCTCCGCCCCCTCGTCTTCGTCAGTCACGTCCCCCTCCGCCCCCCCGCATCCCTCCTCCAACTTCTGCCCCTTCAACAGGATCTTGCCCCTCAGGGCATTAGGCGAGGGCAGGTACACCTCCCCTTCCCTGAGGGGCTTCGTGTACAACCTCTCCCCTAGTATCCTCCTCAGGTGCTGGAGCATGACTCTCTGCTGGCAGGGGGAGCAGTGGTTCTCCACACACAGGATCAGTGGAAACTCCGAAGCCTCGAACGCAAAACGGCCGATCACATCCAGGACACAGTGGAACTTGACGGGCGAGGTGAGGGTGTGACTGGTATAAACCACGGGTTCGTCGCTAGGGCCGTCCCAGACATCCACCTCCACACACCTGCAGCCCATCTTTAAAGCGCGGATGTAGCCGGTGATGTCAGCGGGCCCCTTGAACTGGTCCTCGATGAGGTAGGTGTTGTGGGAGGAGTTGATGTAGTAGTGGGATAGGGGCTGGCTCATGTCCTGGCACACCTGGCTGTGCTCTGGGTCAAACAGGTGGCACTCCAGGGAGGTGAGATATCTGGTGAAACCGTCCAATGAGAGGCAGCCTTGGCGACGTCCCTCCTCCGACGGCTCGTGGGATTGGATGAGCTCCAGACTGGTGTCTTCAGTCACCTAGACACGGAGGGCAGAGGAGAACAGAGAAATGAGCATCTCTTGAAGTGAAATTGTTATTTGTATTTCTAAATCGACAACTGTCTATTGGAGAGACACTTTTTTTCTTATCAGCTAGACAGAGCTAAGAGGGACAATAGAAGAGAAAAGGAGAGAAAAGGGGAGAGAACCCATTGAAACAGTCCTACTGGTAGAACAGAAAACCCATTGAAACAGTCCTACTGGTAGAACAGAAAACCCATTGAAACAGTCCTACTGGTAGAACAGAAAACCCATTGAAACAGTCCTACTGGTAGAACAGAAAACCCATTGAAACAGTCCTACTGGTAGAACAGAAAACCCATTGAAACAGTCCTACTGGTAGAACAGAAGTGGTCCTCTTCACCATCCTTACCTGAGCCATGCCCTGCTCAACCTCCAGGAACCTCATTAGATCCTTGGTATCCAAGTACTCCTTGTTGCTAGAGAACTGCACCAGCAGGAAGTAGATCTCCGGTCGGGTGCAAAGGTCGTGAAAGACCTCAATGAACTCCTCCTTGGTTACCCTGTCCTCTATCCCTCCTCTTCTGTTGTCTGCATTTGCTCCAGTCCCAGCTCCAGATCCACCCCCATCCCTTTCCTCAGCTTCGGTCACAGCTGGAGCCCTATCCTCATCGCCAGCTCCTGAGCCAATCACAGCTACAACTGAAGCCCCAACCTTTGCTTCAGCCACAGTTCCAACTCCAGATGTCCCGGCCCCATTCATCCTCTCCCTGACACGATGGAGCTCCTTAAACCGGTGTTCCACTTTCTCACTCCTCACCCCGGGGTTAACACTCCTGATCAGACGTACAGCCGACCGCAAACTGATCCCCACCTCCTCTCCTCCACCCTGTCCATCTGAGACAACCATAGAGGAAAATGTCTCTGCTAGCCAGGCGAGACGAAGGCTGTCCTCACTGCTGGCCATCATGTCTATGGCATGCTTCCCATACAGAATCAGATACCTAGGATGAGACGGAGAAGGATTGCACAGAGATTGTCATAATTAAAAGATACCAGGGTAGGAAATACTGTGGGAGTCATCTGTTCCAGTTGTTTTCATTCACTTCCATTGTCTAACTGTGAGATCCATTTGGGTGTCGGTCTAGATTTACTGTACATCTTCAAGGATCTTGACATCCTTTTGATATGACACCACTTAGCCACGGAGAGTTGTTTAAACTAAAGCACAACCAGATCTGGCAACCTAGCAAGACATTGTGGACATCTATCCTACCTCAGGCCAGTGACCCAGACGTTGGCCACCTCTGCAGAGTTAGCCACCAGGTCCAGAGCTTCATAGGTCTCTCCATAGATGATAGAGAAGGCACAGTCCTCAGAGATTTGGTCATAGACGCCGTTGGTCCTAAAGGTCTCTGTGTTGCGGCCGGTGCGGACCTAGAAAGACACAAAGAAGGATCCAATCAAATGAGACCAAGTACAGAACAGTATACATGAGAGTCAAGAGTTCTTATTGTTTCACTCAGTTCCATTGACTGACTGAGTTATATTTGGCTCCAAGACAGTGCTGAAGAATAGTCCATTCCTGATGAGTGCAAACTCCATTTAAATGTATTGCAGATCATTCAATTTAATTGCTCTGTTTTTTACAGGAAACCAGACGTCATTGCATGTATCAGGAGTTAACTCCATAAAGATTCATAACATCGCTGTCTCCACTTTGGTCTCCTCCTAGGTGTGTACCTACCTCTGATGGAGGGGACGGCGATACGGGTGTAGCTACCTACCTCTGATGGAAGGGGACAGCGATACGGGTGTAGCTACCTACCTCTCTGATGGAGGGGAAGGCGATACGGGTGTAGCTACCTACCTCTCTGATGGAGGGGAAGGCGATACGGGTGTAGCTACCTACCTCTGATGGAGGGGACGGCGATACGGGTGTAGCTACCTACCTCTCTGATGGAGGGGAAGGCGATACGGGTGTAGCTACCTACCTCTGATGGAGGGGACGGCGATACGGGTGTAGCTACCTACCTCTCTGATGGAGGGGACAGCGATACGGGTGTAGCTACCTACCTGTGATGGAGGGGACGGCGATACGGGTGTAGCTACCTACCTCTCTGATGGAGGGGACGGCGATACGGGTGTAGCTACCTACCTCTCTGATGGAGGGGAAGGCGATACGGGTGTAGCTACCTACCTCTCTGATGGAGGGGAAGGCGATACGGGTGTAGCTACCTACCTCTCTGATGGAGGGGAAGGCGATACGGGTGTAGCTACCTACCTCTCTGATGGAGGGGACGGCGATACGGGTGTAGCTACCTACCTCTCTGATGGAGGGGACGGCGATACGGGTGTAGCTACCTACCTCTGATGGAGGGGACGGCGATACGGGTGTAGCTACCTACCTCTCTGATGGAGGGAAGCGCGGGTGTAGCTACCTACTGATGGAGGGGGGTGTAGCTACCTACCTCTCTGATGGAGGGGACGGCGATACGGGTGTAGCTACCTACCTCTCTGATGGAGGGGACGGCGATACGGGTGTAGCTACCTACCTCTGATGGAGGGGACGGCGATACGGGTGTAGCTACCTACCTCTCTGATGGAGGGGACGGCGATACGGGTGTAGCTACCTACCTCTCTGATGGAGGGGGGGACGGGTGTAGCTACCTACCTCTGATGGAGGGGGGTGTAGCTACCTACCTCTGATGGAGGGGACGGCGATACGGGTGTAGCTACCTACCTCTCTGATGGAGGGGAAGGCGATACGGGTGTAGCTACCTACCTCTCTGATGGAGGGGACGGCGATACGGGTGTAGCTACCTACCTCTCTGATGGAGGGGACGGCGATACGGGTGTAGCTACCTACCTCTGATGGAGGGGACGGGTGTAGCTACCTACCTCTGATGGAGGGGACGGCGATACGGGTGTAGCTACCTACCTCTGATGGAGGGGACGGCGATACGGGTGTAGCTACCTACCTCTGATGGAGGGGACGGCGATACGGGTGTAGCTACCTACCTCTGATGGAGGGGACGGCGATACGGGTGTAGCTACCTACCTCTGATGGAGGGGACGGCGATACGGGTGTAGCTACCTACCTCTGATGGAGGGGACGGCGATACGGGTGTAGCTACCTACCTCTGATGGAGGGGACGGCGATACGGGTGTAGCTACCTACCTCTGATGGAGGGGACGGCGATACGGGTGTAGCTACCTACCTCTCTGATGGAGGGGACGGCGATACGGGTGTAGCTACCTACCTCTCTGATGGAGGGGACGGCTACCTACCTCTCTGATACGGGTGTAGCTACCTACCTCTCTGATGGAGGGGACGGGTGTAGCTACCTACCTCTGATGGAGGGGGTGTAGCTACCTACCTACCTCTGATGGAGGGGAAGGCGATACGGGTGTAGCTACCTACCTCTCTGATGGAGGGGAAGGCGATACGGGTGTAGCTACCTACCTCTCTGATGGAGGGGAAGGCGATACGGGTGTAGCTACCTACCTCTCTGATGGAGGGGAAGGCGATACGGGTGTAGCTACCTACCTCTCTGATGGAGGGGAAGGCGATACGGGTGTAGCTACCTACCTCTCTGATGGAGGGGAAGGCGATACGGGTGTAGCTACCTACCTCTCTGATGGAGGGGAAGGCGATACGGGTGTAGCTACCTACCTCTCTGATGGAGGGGACAGCGATACGGGTGTAGCTACCTACCTCTCTGATGGAGGGGAAGGCGATACGGGTGTAGCTACCTACCTCTCTGATGGAGGGGACAGCGATGCAGGCCTTGTCGGACTCCTTCTTGGAGGGCTCCCATCGCAGGGCCTGCAGACTTGACTCCAGCAGGTAGTAGCGTTGGTAGACTCGTGAGTTGGAGCGCACCTTCCGAAACTCAGTACCCTCCATCTGGAGACAGATGAGACGTCAAACATGCACACACCTTGATCCTATTCACTAGGAAGCAAATGGGCAGAAACAGGGAGGAACTGCCTGCACTTGACCAATAAGAAACTTTTTTTTCTCTTCGTTTTCCGTTGTGAAATGTTTTGCTATGCTGTGCACTAACGAATACACCCCAGTTATATTTCAGTCACTTGTATAAAAAACAAACCAACAGACACTGCCACTTCAGAACTGTACAACTAGAATGGAACAAGTGTAACTAGTGTAGTAACTGGTTTATAACTAGTGTGTGTAATGGGTGATGTTCCCCACCATGGCGCTGATGCAGTCTGCAGCGCTGCTGATCTTCCTCTCAGAGAGACTTCTGCTGAAGGATACCGTCTTCTTCCTCTCACGACCAGCACGAGACCCATCCTATAGAGAGGAGGAGCGGATGTGCGGGGAATCGATAAGAGGAAATTAGAGAGACAGAGAGAAAGATGAATACAGATAAACCTACACTCCTACCCAGCCCAGCAGAGGCTCATTTCACTTTGCTGGTGTTCTTTCTGATAACATGTGTCAGAGTGCCTTTGATCTTCACCAATAACCCATTAATCAAACACTGATGGGCTTTGAAAATTCTAATTCCATGCCCCCTTGATGACTTTGGCCTCCGAATGATCTGAGTTCTATCACTGTTCCACTCGAGGAGAGAGAGAGAGAGAGAGAGAGAGAGAGAGAGAGAGGGGTGGGTTTATTCAATTACAGATATATCTAGCTCTAGATTTTTTAAACTGTCAAAGGCAATCTGTGGCAGCATCGGTGCTGGAGTCTGACAGAATGATGGAGAACCAGGGAAGAACAGAGGGGGCACGGTCACGTTCTGTAATGGCAATCTTATCAATCAGCCTAGCCAATACTCAAGAATAGGTCTAACGCGGGTAAACATTCAACTTAAATCGGAGTAATGTAGAATCAATGTAGAATCTGAACCCACACAAACACCCATAGAGAAATGCACCAAACAAATAGGTGTAGGACCTTAGCAATCTTCGCTGCGCAGCTTCCTGAATGTAATTCTATGAGCCCATCTAAGGTACCTTGCTTGCTGTGGTGATAATCCTTCTCAGCATATTTCTCTGGCTGACAGTGGAATTGCTAAACCAACAAACAATACAAAAAGTTAAAATACTCTCAATAAAAGATTTGTAAAACAGAGTCAGTATAGTACAACTAACATTACAAGATTCCAGATTTTTGAGAAAGTACAGTCTCTGTTGGCTCTTTGTAGATCAGGTCTGTACATTTACTCTACTGAAGCTTCTTGTCCAAGAGGAAACCCAGATACCTTGTTCAGAAGCTTCAGTCATTTAGCACGTCCTTTTATCTATGTCATGGATATCGTTCAGTGTATGATGCAGTCAACCTTATCAGGGTCAAAGGTTAGTTGGCTAGTCAGGTATAACCAATAAAAAGCCCCTTTAACTGTAAACAGCAGGACTGTTTGATAAAAAGAGGAAGAGAGATTGCTGTGCCATCGAGAGAGAGAGAGAGAGAGAGAGAGAGAGAGAGAGAGAGAGAGAGAGAGAGAGAGAGAGAGAGAGAGAGAGAGAGAGAGAGAGAGAGAGAGAGAGAGAGAGAGAGAGAGAGAGAGAGAGAGAGAGAGAGAGAGAGAGAGAGAGAGAGAGAGAGAGAGAGAGAGAGAGAGAGAGAGAGAGAGAGAGAGAGAGAGAGAGAGAGAGAGAGAGAGAGAGAGAGAGAGAGAGAGAGAGAGAGAACACGGAAGGGCAGCAGTGTTTTATCTGAAGAGTAGGAATGAACGTGTGAACAGGGGGATAGCTAGAGACAGAGAGAGAACAGTGGTGGTGGGTTTTAAGTCCCTGTTCCTTCATGTCACAGTCTCTGTCGAACAGGTGTTCTCCCAACAGGGATCAGTTATGTCTGATCATCATGCCTCCTTTATTCATCAACTCATGGCTCCCTTTTCTCTCTTCTCTATTCCCACTCTTTATTTGTTCCTGGAAGATAAATATCCCTTTCCTCTCTGCTGCTTCTTCTTTGAGAATATCTTTAGAGAAACCCTGGTTACACGCCAGACAGCCAGCCAGACACTAGCTCCAGTGATGCCAAAGAAAATCAGCGTGGCACTAAATCTACAGTACTTCATCAGTACTAGTGTAGTTTCTCCCGGCCATTCACACCCAGGTAAAACGCCTTGAGACCAAGCGATAATGACTGGACATAAATACCATTCTAAATGCTATCAATGACTTGTTTATCTTGCAGTCTAAAGGCCTGTGTCTGTACCATGTATAGCTTAGACACCAGACATCCGTTACTGATACTTCCCCAATCAGAGGTGTCCCAGATGGCACTCTATTGCTTATACAGTATAGTACACCACCTTTGACCAGAGCCCTATGTGGTGCCATTTCACACACTGTCAGACAATGGCCGTGTCCTAAATGTGGCTTGCCTACTACTTATTTAAACTCCAAAATTTGTACTAATCGTACTGTGTACTATTTAGAACATACTGTTTAGTACGCAGCAGGGTCCAAATATCAACATACTACTCATCCATACTGAGAATGTGTCATCATATGTGCAATCCAGCTTGTTCCCAGCCGTTTGTTGATGTTGTGGAACACGCCCCCTATTCTGATTATCAGCTGTTGTCGAACATGCCTGTGTGAAAAAAGATTCTCTTCCTCAAAAGTGTGCAGTGAATTCTACTAGATGAAAAGCCAAACTGAGTATGACATCCTGGCATTTAAAGCACACTAGATTATTGAAATTGCACATAATATAAACCTACATGTTTTTGCTAGAGGTGCAGCGGAATGGCCGATTAATTAGGGCCGATTTCAAGTTTTCATAACAATCGGTAATCGGCATTTTTGGATTCCAATTATGGCCGATTACTTTGCAATCCATGAGGAGACTGTGTGGCAGGCTGACCACCTGTTACGCGAGTGCAGCAAGGAGCCAAGGTAAGTTGCTAGCTAGCATTAAACTTACCTAATAAAAAACTAGCAATCTTCACATAATCACTAGTTAAACTACACGTGGTTGATGATATTACTGGGTTAACTAGCTTGTCCTATGTTGCATATAATCAATGTGGTGCCTGTTAATTTATCATCGAATCACAGCCTACTACGCAAAATGGGTTATGATTTAACTAGCGCATTCGCGAACAAAACACAATCATTCCACGGCTGTACCTAACCATAAACATCAACGTCTTTCTTAAAATCAATACACACAAGTATATATTTTTTAAACCTGCATATTTAGTTAAAAGAAATTGATGTTAGCAGGCAATATTAACTAGGGAATATGTGTCACTTCTCTTGCGTTCATTGCAAGCAGAGTCAGAGAATATGCAACAGTTTGGGCCACCTGGCTCGCTGCGAACTAATTTGACAGAATTTTACATAATTATGACATAACATTGAAAGTTGTGCAATGTAACAAGAATATTTAGACAACGGCTTGTATTTCTGTGTTTATTATAATTAAAGCTATGATTTGATAGAGCAGCCTGACTGAGCGGTGGTAGGCGGCAGCAGGCTCGTAATACCCTGACTACAGGGACGCCGTGGAGAACGTTCTGCTGCCTGCAACATCCTCCAGCATGACCGGTTTGGCGGTGGGTCAGTCATGGTGTGGCATTTCTTTGGGAGGCAGCACAGCCCTCCATGTGCTCGCCAGAGGTAGCCTGACTGCCAATAGGTACCGAGATGAGATCCTCAGACCCCTTGTGAGACCATATGCTGGTGCGGTTGGCCCTGGGTTCCTCCTAATGCAAGACAATCCTAATGCTAGACAATGCTTGTCTCAGGATGGTAAGTTGGTGGTTGAAGATTTCCCTCTAGTGGTGTGGGGGCTGTGCTTTGGCAAAGTGGGTGGGGTTATATCCTTCCTGTTTGGCCCTGTCCGGGGGTGTCCTCGGATGGGGCCACAGTGTCTCCTGACCCCTCCTGTCTCAGCCTCCAGTATTTATGCTGCAGTAGTTTTGTGTCGGGGGGCTAGGGTCAGTTTGTTTATCTGGAGTACTTCTCCTGTCCTATTCAGGTGTCCTGTGTGAATCTAAGTGTGCGTTCTCTAATTCTCTCCTTCTCTCTTTCTTTCTCTCTCTCGGAGGACCTGAGCCCTAGGACCATGCCCCAGGACTACCTGACATGATGACTCCTTGCTGTCCCCAGTCCACCTGGCCATGCTGCTGCTCCAGTTTCAACTGGCCTGGGCCCTAGGACCATGTCCCAGGACTACCTGACATGAGGACTCCTTGCTGTCCCCAGTCCACCTGGCCATGCTCCTGCTCCAGTTTCAACTGTTCTGCCTTACTATTATTCAACCATGCTGGTCATTTATGAACATTTGAACATCTTGGCCACGTTCTGTTATAATCTCCACCCGGCACAGCCAGAAGAGGACTGGCCACCCCACATATGCTCTCTCTAATTCTCTCTTTCTTTCTCTCTCTCGGAGGACCTGAGCCCTAGGACCGTGCCCCAGGACTACCTGACATGATGGCTCCTTGCTGTCCCCAGTCCACCTGACTGTGCTGCTGCTCCAGTTTCAACTGTTCTGCCTTATTATTATTTGACCATGCTGGTCATTTATGAACATTTGAACATCTTGGTCATGTTCTGTTATAATCTCTACCCGGCACAGCCAGAAGAGGACTGGCCACCCCACATAGCCCGGTTCCTCTCTAGGTTTCTTCCTAGGTTTTGGCCTTTCTAGGGAGTTTTTCCTAGCCACCGTGCTTTTACACCTGCATTGTTTGCTGTTTGGGGTTTTAGGCTGGGTTTCTGTACAGCACTTTGAGATATCAGCTGATGTACGAAGGGCTATATAAATAAATTTGATTTGATTTGAATTTGATTTGATTAGAGAGAGAGTATTTGGCTTGAGTGTGTCAACAGTTCCTGCAAGAGGAAGGCATTGATGCTATGGACTGGCCTGCCCGTTCCCCAGACCTGAATCCAATTGAGCACATCTGGGACATCATGTCTCACTCCATCCACCAACACCACGTTGCACCACAGGCTGTCCAGGAGTTGGCGGATGCTTTAGTCCAGGTCTGGGAGGAGATCCCTCAGGAGACCATCCGCCACCTCATCAGGAGCATGCCCAGGCGTTGTAGGGAGGTCATACAGGCACGTGGAGGCCACACACACTACTGAGCCTCATTTTGACTTGTTTTAAGGACATTATATCAAAGTTGGATCAGCCTGTAGTGTGGTTTTCCACTTTAATTTTGAGTGTGACTCCAAATCCAGACCTCCATGGGTTGATAAATTTGATTTCCATTGATAATTTGTGTGATTTTGTTGTCAGCACATTCAACTATGTAAAGAAAAAAGTATTTAATAAGAATATTTAATTAATTCAGATCTAGGATGTATTTTAGTGTTCCCTTTATTTTTTTGAGCAGTGTATTTAGGAGGCAAGTGTGGGTATTGGGACCAGTAACAAGTCTCTAGAGAATGATATGTAGTTCTATGAGGATATCGTCTCACAGACAGAGGTTTGTGTTGATAAGGAGGAGCAAATGCCATGTGACCTATTCAATAGACTGATTCAATTACAGTCTCTATAGAGCCACTTCATTTGTCATATGCCTACACACAACCTCAGTGCACATATCAACACACACACCTCGGACATCAATATAGACCCTGCACAAATGACCTTGAAAAGAGAGTACCTGGGCACAAAAACACACTCATTCAGTTGTACACAAGTGACCTGTACGCAGGCTTATAAAGACAAGCATGGTGAGAAAAACAAACAAACACACACACAGTGTACACTGTCTTATAAATGTTTGCCAAAGAGTCATGTCACCTTTAACATTCTGTAACCTCTACTTGAATGATAGAATTAGCCACGCTACCTTAACCACACTCAGTCTGTGTGTGTGTGTGTGTGTGTGTATCGGTGGGAGAAAGAAAGAAAATCTTTGTCCTCAACAGTTCTCTCCTTGTCGCCAGTGTTTCTCATAAATCCGAGACATATGGTGAAAACCTCCCATCGCCACCTCCCTCTGAAGCCTACAAAACAGGAAGCAGTGGTCAGTCACAAAGCAACTTCCTGTGGTGGTCTGGGGCATCACAGGAAGAACTGAACTGAAGAGCCAAGCTCCTAGACATGAGACAAAGCTGCATCCAAATGCACCCTATTTCCCTACGTAGTGCACTACTTTTGACCAGGGCCCATAGGGGACAAACAAGATTGTAGACGCATTGAAACCACAGAGTTGTGTTCTCTGAAATGAAGCTGTTGGGAAGCCTTGCGAATGTGTTTTTTTTATCACAAATGTATGTGTGTATCTACACTATATATGCAAAAGTATGTTTCAGCCACACCCGTTACTGACAGGTGTATAAAATCAAGCATGCAGCCAAGAAATCTCCATAGACAAACATTGCCAGTAGAATGGCCTTACTAAAGAGCTCAGTGACTTTCAACGTGGCATTTTCATAGGATGCCACCTTTCCAACAAGTCTGTTCATCAAATTTCTGCCCTGCTAGAGCTGCCTCTGTCAACTGTAAGTGCTGTTATTGTAAAGTGTAAACGTCTAGGAGCAACAACGGCTCAGCCGCGAAGTGGTAGGCCACACAAGCACACAGAACAGGACCGCTGAGTGCTGAAGCTCATGAAAGTCCTTTGACCTTGGTGGCAACACTCACTACCGAGTTTCAAACTTCCCCTGGAAACAATGTGAGCACAAGAACGGCTATTTGGCCATGGAAATGGGTTTCCATGGCCGAGTAGCCGCAAACAAGCCTAAGATCACCATGCTATGCATCGGCTGGAGTGATTTAAAGCTTGCTGCCATTGGACTCTGGAGCAGTGAAAACGCGTTCTCTGGAGTGATGAATCACGCTTCACCATCTGGTAGTCCAATAGACAAATCTGGGCTTAGCAGATGGCAGGAGAACACTACAGTTGGCACTATGCATTGAGGTAGGTAAAGGTTGGTGGAGGAGGAATAATGGCCTATGGCTGTTTTTCATGGTTTGGGCTAGGCCCCTTAGTTCCAGTGAGTGGAAATCTTAACACTACAGCATACACTAGCATTCTAGGAGATGCAACTTTGTGGAATCAGTTTGGAGAAGGCCCTTTCCTGTTTCAGCATAACAATTCCCCCGTGCACAAAGCGAGGTCATTTTAGACCCAAGCCACACCCTGTACCTGGATTTTGAACTACTCCCCTCTGGGCGCAGGTATAGGGCACCCCTCAGCAGGAAAAACAGAACGAGACAATCATTTGTGCCAGGTGTGTCATCCCTCCTAAATAGCTCGGGCGAATGTTGCCATTGACCCCGTAAGGCCAGCAGGCTAGTCTTTTCTTTTAAAAAATATATATATATATATATACTTCTTATTTCTTACTATTATTATTTTTATTGGTGCGTGTTATGAAAATCAATCTTGTTTTGTATTTAAACGCCACTTTAAATGTGTACATGACACTGCAACAAAATTTCCCCTTGGGGACAATAAAGTCAGTAAGTAAGTAAGTCCATACAGAAATGGTTTGTCGAGATCATTGTGGAAGAACTTGGGATGAATTGGAACACCGATTGCGATCCAGGCTTAATCCGCCAACATCAGTGCCCGACCTCACTAATGCTCGTGGCTGAATGGAAGTCCCTGCAGCAATGTTCCAACATCTATTGGAAAGCCTTCCCAGAATATATACATGTAGGTCCATCATCATTTCTACATATTCTATCTAGTTTTAGACGCTCAAGTGTGGCCCGAGCAGACAGGAGAGATCCATTTTACTGGATTATATGGGTAAGTGAACAGATGGAGGGAGAGAAAGATGGAGAACAAGAGAAGGAAATGGCAGATAGGCCTTGAGAAGCAGGGAGAGGTTGAGGTTCTGAGGGGAAGTATGAGGAATAAACAGGGGATATAGCTCAAAAGGAAAGGTTCATCTATGATAGATAGAGGTATGCCGAAAGAGAGCGAGGAGAGAGATAGACGTGGGGGGATGAAGGTCGGAACAGAGAATACTGTGTGTGCTAAATAAATCCAAGCCTTTCCTGGAATGCATTAATACTGAAAGCTTTGGCGCACAGACAGACCACATTCCTAAATCACAGACCCTTTAATCAACCATTCTCTAACCACTGACCTAATTCCAGAAGATAAAGCTGTGTGTGAAAATGTTTGAGGGTGTGTGCGCGTTGTATGGATAGGTGCCTTGTAGCAGGTAGTCTCTAGTCTATCTATGCTGTCGCATAGCAACTTCAGATGCAAACATGGTGTTCAAATCATGGTCTCAGAACACAGGTGTGTAATCAACACCTACCCAGAATGAGCCTCATTAAAGAACACTCCAGTCAGCAGAATTAGAATGTTTTCAGAATACTGTCAAATCTCAGGATATTCAAAAATTCAAATTAAATAATGGCAATAGGAATTATCCTTTAAGTGGACAACAAAAAATATTAAATAATTAGGATGCTTAATAAGTGACAAAGAAACAAATATATAAAGTTAACTTTATCCCATTAGCAGATTGAATGAAATGGAACAATTCTCCCATCAATTTTAAAGGTAGAATAAACCTCTTCAAAATGGCATGGCTCCCAAAAGTATCCTCGGGCATAACAGACTTCATATGGGCA
Source organism: Oncorhynchus gorbuscha (assembly GCF_021184085.1). Taxonomy (NCBI): domain Eukaryota; kingdom Metazoa; phylum Chordata; class Actinopteri; order Salmoniformes; family Salmonidae; genus Oncorhynchus; species Oncorhynchus gorbuscha. Next base: position 17,624,201 of record NC_060181.1, on the reverse strand, counting down.
AATAAAACTCATAGAATAAAATAGGAAGGTTTTACATCTTCCTGAGTCTGAGGGTGGTTTTAACCTTCCAGATGTGGAACTGTATCAATTAGCCACCCAACGAGATTTGAGATGTAGAGTTAAATGCACTAAACTGGAACAATGGGTACATATTGAAGATGCGCATAATCAATCACAGATGATTTTTTTTATGTGTTTGTTTTCAAAGGATGGAGCTAAGAACATGAACAACTTCCCAGTTAGAACACTAGAACAACATGGAAGATTAAACTGATTCTACAAGAACCAATATCACTCCTAAAAACGCACCCCTATTGAGCAATCCTTGGATAGCTTTTCAGAATTCACAAATAAATTCACCCACATGGGAAACTAAAAGGTATAAAATAAATGACTTGGTAACAGGAAATACAATTATTTCCATGACAGAATTAAAAAGCCATTTTGGACTGACCAATGTGACATTTTTAAATACATGCAACTTAATAGTTGTATAGCACAACATTTTTATTTTAAATATTTTGGACATCAAAGCAATGTTGAAGTAATTCTATTTTAGTCAGAAAATTAAATTCAAATGATAGTTAAGATATATAAAACCTTGCAGAGAGCATATCCAACTGACAATCTCTTAGAAAAAAATAACTAAACTAAACTATTGGAACCAAGACCTAAAAATAATTGATATAATGGCACAAGATGGAGGGAGTGTTGGAACATAACGAAATAAATTACAGTGAAAGAAAATGTATGCTTAATCCAGTATAAACCAATGTACAGAGTGGATTATTCAAGAAACAAAACGTACAAAATCGACAGCACAACGGCAGAGTCATGTCTTAAGTGTAAAACTTCAAAGGACTCAATAATGAATGCTTTCTGGGAGTGGCATAAAGTCCAAAAGTTATGGGCGGAGTTAGAACGTTGGCTGTCAGAAGTTTTACAATGTAAGTTCACTTGTAATCTATCTATCGACATATTTGACGACACGGCATATGAGGGTGCGGTGAGATACCCAATGGGTTGGACCATACTTTTCTCATCAATTATTTTGAAAAAAATTTTACTTAACTGGAAATCAAATGATCCTCCATCGTTAAAACAGAGGATTAATCAAATTCATTATTTAAATATTGACAAAATGTGGGCTACAGGGAGAAACAAAACAATGCAATTTGAAGCCATTACAAGCACTGAAGATATCCCCAAAATGTGAAATGAAAAGGGATGTTATACAGATGGGTATGAATTCAGTGGGAGCATGTGGGTCTGAGCAATTATGATGTCATTAATGTTTGTCTGAGTTGTTGTGTTTGTTTCTATCCATCTATTTTTCTCTGTATGCTGAAGGTTGGGCAGTCCCAGCCAACATCATGTCTAGTTTAGTGGAGCTATGTTTGGGGGATGTTACGTTGTCTTTCTATGTTCTTTATAACATTTTAACAAATTATTTAAAAAATAATTAGGATGTAGTGTAGGTCATTAGTGGGCAGACAACTAATTAAGAGACGATCAAGAGACACACAGTAGGTACCAGCAGGAATAAACACATGGCTATCTGAGATATCTGTGCTAAAAACAAAACACACACACAACCAAACCCATCACACAAAAAAAATTGAATAAATGTTCTGGACGGGGAGTCTTAGAATTCAAAAAGTGTAGGCCTAACTATGATCATTTTGTCCCACTTCCTCAACTGTGTGTGTGTGTATGACATTCATGCATTTTGTGTGCGCATGCGTGTCACTGTTACAACGGGGAGGAGAAACAGGAAGTGTGAAGTGGTTGTGTCATTCCCTCAGCAACAACATGATTCAACACACCATTTACTTCACAACACCCACACTAATCCATAACCAGCAGATGGACTCAGTCAAGTCAAAACCACCAACTAAGAGCTTACCAGAAGTATCTCTCCTTCTGTACAAATCTTTGATGTTCCAGATGAGATACATGTTTTAGGATGATTCTCAGGTAAAAGGCAGACATGATGAAGGTAATTCAGACAGCGAGTTAACCACAGTTTCTGCTTAAAACGTGACAGCAGCCCTCAGCTGTCCTGTAGGCCCTCAGTTCAACCACAAACCTACTGAACCACCAGAGGCTGGAGGGTAGTGGAGTTTGAGCTATCAAGCACATTGTAAATATTTGTTTGGCTGTTTGGGCATGAGCAGGGTATTTGTTTAAAATGTAGGACACCTTAGTGAAGCCTTAGTGAGTTAGGCGGTGATGAGTCTGGTGATTGTTATCACACACACACACACACAGTTGAAGACGGAAGTTTACATACAGTACACTTGGGTTGTAGTCAATAACTCGTTTTTCAACCACTCCACAAATTTCTTGTTAACAAACATTCATTTTGGCAAGTCGGTTAGGACATCTACTTTGTGCATGACACAAGTCATTTTTCCAACAATTGTTTACAGACAGATTATTTCAATTATAATTCACTGTATCACAATTCCAGTGGGTCAGAAGTTTACATGCACTAAGTTGACTGTGCATTTAAACAGCTTGGAAAATTAAGTTCTTCAAGCTCTGTCAAGTTGGTTGTTGATCATTGCTAGACAGCCATTCTCAAGTCTTGCCACAGACCTAATATAAGTCAAAACTGTAACTAGGCCACTTAGGAACATACAATGTCATCTTGGTAAGCAACTCCAGTGTATATTTAGCCTTGAGTTTTAGGTTATTGTACTGCTGAAAGGTGAATTTGTCTCCCAGTGTCTTTTGGAAAGCAGACTTAACAAGGTTTAACTCTAGGATTTTGCCTGTGATTAGCTCTATTCTGTTTCTTTTTATCTTAAAACAAATTCTAGTCCTTGCCAATGACAAGCATACCCATAAGATGATGTAGCCAGCACCATGCTTGAAAATATGAATGATGGTACTCAGTGATGTGTTGTGTTGGATTTGCCCCAAACATAACGCAAATTCATTTCTTTGCCAAATTTGTTGCAGTTTTACTTTAGTGCCTTATTGAAAACAGGATGCATGTTTCGGGAAATTGTGTATTCTGTACAGGCTTCCTTCTTTTCACTCTATCATTTAGGCTTGTATTGTGGAGTAACTACAATGTTGTTGATCCATCCTCAGTTTTCTCCCATCATAGCCATTAAACTCTAACTGTTTTAAAGTCATCATTGGCTTCATGGTGAAATCCTTTGAGCAGTTCCTTCCTCTCCGGCAACTGAGTTAGGAAAGACGCCTGTATCTTTGTAGTGACTGGGTGTATTGATACTTGAAAAACATAAGGAGAGCAGCACACTCTAGGAGCTTAGATGCAATACTTTAATAACCAACGCTTCAACAGACAAGCTGTCTTCATCAGGGTATAATGACAAGTGTAACTACAAGTGTAATGGCTGTGATTATTAAATTATTGCATCTGAGCTCCTAGAGTGTGCGGCTCTCCTTAAATTGTTAGTGTTCTACTCCGGTGGCCAGCCGCTCGCCTAAACAGGTGTACGTTTCTTTTGCCTCTAGATGGATGTACTGATACATCATCCAAAGTGTAATTAACTTCACCATGCTCAAAGGGATATTCGATGTCTGTTTTTTTTACCCATCTACCAATAGGTACTCTTCTTTGCAAGGCATTGGAAAAACCTCCCTGGTCTTTGTGGTTGAATTCACTGCTCAACTGAGGGGCCTTACAGATAATTGTATGTGTGGGGTACAGAGATGAGGTAGTCATTCAAAAATCATGTTAAACACTGTTATTCCACATCGAATGAGTCCATGCAACTTATGTGACTTGTTAAGCACATTTTTACTCCTGAACTTATTTAGGCTTTCCATTATAAAGGGGTTGAATACTTATTGACTCAAGACATTTCAGCATTTCATTTTAATTCGTAAACATTTCTAAAAACATAATTCCACTTTGACATTATGGGGTATTGTGTGTAGTTCAGTGACACATTTCAATTGAATCCATTTTAAATTCAGACTAACACAACAAAATGTGGGAAGGGGGGGTGAATAGTTTCTGAAGGCACTGCATGTATGTGAGGAAAACAGGATTAGTGTGTGATTCAGAAAACATCATTTGTTCCATCACAACCACTGAAGGAAAAATATTTAAAGTTGTTGGTTTGCTGTGGTTACTTGTTCTAAAACAGCCTGAAGCAATGGGAAGTGATCTAAAGTAGGCCAGAGCATGCTAAAGTGGGCCAAAGACATTAATCAATGTTAACCAAAGTAGCAGGTTGGAGGAGCTACAATTCAAACCATAATCCTTCCCCAGCTGTCTGCCAACCCCCCAGGCTAACACTGTTCTCACAGTCAGAACACACACACACACACACACACACACTGGGCAATCATTAATACTCATACAATACTACAAACACAGACCAGATTTGTCATCCAAACAGTTGAAAATATACCACTCAAGTTCCAAACAAACTCACTACACCTAAACACCCCCACTGCCCCTCCATAGGCAGAGACAGGATACTAGACAGATACAGGGTACCCCTCAGAGACAGGGTACCCCTCAGAGACAGGGTACCCCTCAGAGACAGGGTACCCCTCAGAGACAGGTTACTCCTCAGAGACAGGGTACCCCTCAGAGACAGGGTACCCCTCAGAGAGACAGGGTACCCCTCAGAGAGACAGGGTACCCCTCAGAGACAGGGTACCCCTCAGAGACAGGGTACCCCTCAGAGACAGGGTACCCCTCAGAGACAGGGTACCCCTCAGAGACAGGGTACCCCTCAGAGACAGGGTACCCCTCAGAGACAGGGTACCCCTCAGAGACAGGGTACCCCTCAGAGACAGGTTACCCCTCAGAGACAGGATACTAGACAGATACAGGGTACCCCTCAGAGACAGGATACTAGACAGATACAGGGTACCCCTCAGATACAGGGTACCCCTCAGAGACAGGGTACCCCTCAGAGACAGGGTACCCCTCAGAGACAGGATACTAGACAGATACAGGATACCCCTCAGATACAGGGTACCCCTCAGAGACAGGTTACCCCTCAGAGACAGGTTACCCCTCAGAGACAGGTTACTAGACAGATACAGGGTACCCCTCAGAGACAGGTTACCCCTCAGAGACAGGTTACCCCTCAGAGACAGGTTACCCCTCAGAGACAGGTTACTAGACAGATACAGGGTACCCCTCAGAGACAGGATACTAGACAGATACAGGGTACCCCTCAGAGACAGGGTACCCCTCAGAGACAGGATACCCCTCAGAGACAGGATACCCCTCAGAGACAGGGTACCCCTCAGAGACAGGGTACCCCTCAGATACAGGGTACCCCTCAGATACAGGGTACCCCTCAGATACAGGGTACCCCTCAGATACAGGGTACCCCTCAGAGACAGGATACTAGACAGAGACAGGTTACCACTCAGAGACAGGTTACCACTCAGAGACAGGTTACCCCTCAGAGACAGGTTACCCCTCAGAGACAGGTTACTAGACAGATACAGGGTACCCCTCAGAGACAGGTTACCACTCAGAGACAGGGTACCACTCAGAGACAGGTTACCAGACAGAGACAGGTTACCCCTCAGAGACAGGTTACCCCTCAGAGACAGGATACCCCTCAGAGACAGGTTACCCCTCAGAGACAAGGCACTACCCAGAGCACCCTTACATACCTACTCAGCCTGCACGTACACCAGACAAGAAGAGAGGATTAAACAGGCCTCTGTCCCAAAGAAGTTAACCATGTAGGGAATAGGGCACCATGTGGGATCCAGCCCAGGCCAAGGATGGAGAGAGGAAGAGGCGGTAAAGGAGCATAGAAGGGAAGAGGAAGAGAAGAAGAGCAATAGGGAGGAAAGACAGAAAATAGGAGAGGTGATCTCCAGGCATATGAGACAGACAGTTAAACTCTTCCCTACATGCCCCTATCCAAACACACACACACAGCCAAATGCTCGGAATTATGTTCAAAAGGTCAATAATGTCATATCTCCAGTTTTCCTACATACTGTACCACATAGGGATTGATCTCATCCCGAGGATCATGATCCAAACACACCAACACAGTCATGAGGATGGCACGACAACACCTGCTCCCCCTCAGGAGGTTGAAAAGGTTTGGCATGGGTCCTCAGATCTTCAAATTCTACAGCTGCACCATTGAGAGCATCTTGACTGGCTATATCCCCACTTGGTATTGACTGGCTACATTCCCACTTGGTATGGCAACTGCTTGACATCCGAGCGTAAAGCACAACATAGTGTAGTGTGTATGACCCAGTACATCACTGGGGCTGTGTTCGCTGCCATCCAGGACCTCTATACCAGGCTGTCAGAGGAAGGCCCGGAAAATTGTCGAAGACTCCAGCCACCCAAGTCTGAAGCACCAAGTCTGGGACCAAAAGGCTCCTGAACAGAGCACCAAGTCTGGGACCAAAAGGCTCCTGAACAGAGCACCAAGTCTGGGACCAAAAGGCTCCTGAACAGAGCACCAAGTCTGGGACCAAAAGGCTCCTGAACAGCTTCTACCCCCCAAGCCATAAGACTGCTGAACAGTTAATACAAATGGCTACCTGAACTATTTACATTGACCCCCTTTTTATTTGCACTGACTCTCTTGCACTGGACTCTACCCGCACACTCACTGGACTCTACCCGCACACTCACTGGACTCTACCCGCACACTCACTGGACTCTACCCGCACACTCACTGGACTCTACCCGCACACTCACTGGACTCTACCCGCACACTCACTGGACTCTACCCGCACACTCACTGGACTCTACCCGCACACTCACTGGACTCTACCCGCACACTCACTGGACTCTACCCGCACACTCACTGGACTCTACCCGCACACTCACTGGACTCTACCCGCACACTCACTGGACTCTACCCGCACACTCACTGGACTCTACCCGCACACTCACTGGACTCTACCCGCACACTCACTGGACTCTACCCGCACACTCACTGGACTCTACTCAGGCAGGTCACTCATGACACAAGTCAGTATTCGACATCCATCCATGTCTGAGGATGTCGGGCGATGAAGTGGAAACCGGCCGCTTGGGGGCAACAGTGAGCGCTGTGACCTTGAGGATTTGTGGACGGTGATGGCGGAGGGGTGTAAACGTCTGCCTCTGATTCCAAATGCTGCATGTTTGAATCCAGCGATAGAAAGTTGTTTTTGATATTTTTGTTTTGTGCCAATCTCAAACCTTAACCCTTACCTTAACTATTCAGAGATAATGCTTAATCTTAACCTTTGAACGATAAAGAGAGGTAACCAAACACTTTGAAATGTGATATTTGAGAAGCATGGATGAACATCTAATTGTGACGTGAGACTGTGAGAGCTGGTGGCTCTACCCACACAGTCACACATACTACACAGACACTCCAACACAAACTACATATGCTCACACACCCACTCACACTTTCACACACGCTGCTGCTACTATGTGTATTATTTATCCTGGTTGTCATTTTCACCCTTACCTACATGTACATATTACCTCATACCCATGCACATTGACTCATATTACCACGTACCCATGCACATTGACTGATATTACCTCATACCCATGCACATTGACTCATATTACCTCATACCCATGCACATTGACTTATTACCTCGTACACATGCACATTGACTGATATTACCTCATACCCATGCACATTGACTGATATTACCTCATACCCATGCACATTGACTGATATTACGTCGTACCCATGCACATTGACTGATATTACGTCGTACCCATGCACATTGACTGATATTACCTCGTACACATGCACATTGACTGATATTACCTCGTACACATGCACATTGACTGATATTACCTCATACACATGCACATTGACTGATATCACCTCGTACCCATGCACATCGACTGATATCACCTCGTACCCATGCACATTGACTGATATCACCTCGTACCCATGCACATCGACTGATATCACCTCGTACCCATGCACATCGACTGATATCACCTCGTACCCATGCACATCGACTGATATCACCTCGTACCCATGCACATCGACTGATATTACCTCGTACCCATGCACATCGACTGATATTACCTCGTACCCATGCACATCGACTGATATTACCTCGTACCCAGGCACATCGTACCCAGGCACATGATATTACCTCGTACCCAGGCACATCGACTGATATTACCTCGTACCCAGGCACATCGACTGATATTACCTCGTACCCAGGCACATCGACTGATATTACCTCGTACCCATGCACATCGACTGATATTACCTCGTACCCATGCACATCGACTGATATTACCTCGTACCCATGCACATCGACTGATATTACCTCGTACCCATGCACATCGACTGATATTACCTCGTACCCATGCACATCGACTGATATTACCTCGTACCCATGCACATCGACTGATATTACCTCGTACCCATGCACATCGACTGATATTACCTCGTACCCATGCACATCGACTGATATCACCTCGTACCCATGCACATCGACTGATATCACCTCGTACCCATGCACATCGACTGATATCACCTCGTACCCATGCACATCGACTGATATCACCTCGTACCCATGCACAGACTGATATCACCTCGTACCCATGCACATCGACTGATATCACCTCGTACCCATGCACATCGACTGATATTACCTCGTAACCATGCACATCGACTGATATTACCTCGTACCCATGCACATCGACTGATATCACCTCGTACCCATGCACATCGACTGATATCACCTCGTACCCATGCACAGACTGATATCACCTCGTACCCATGCACAGACTGATATCACCTCGTACCCATGCACATCGACTCATATCACCTCGTACCCATGCACATCGACTGATATTACCTCGTACCCATGCACATCGACTCATATCACCTCGTACCCATGCACATCGACTCATATCACCTCGTACCCATGCACATCGACTCATATCACCTCGTACCCATGCACATTGACTCATATCACCTCGTACCCATGCACATTGACTCATATCACCTCGTACCCATGCACATTGACTCATATCACCTCGTACCCATGCACATTGACTCATATCACCTCGTACCCATGCACATTGACTCATATCACCTCATACCCATGCACATTGACTCATATCACCTCGTACCCATGCACATTGACTCATATCACCTCGTACCCATGCACATTGACTCATATCACCTCGTACCCATGCACATTGACTCGGTACTGGTAATCCTTGTATATAGTCTCATTATTGTATTGTGTTACTATTTCCTTTAAAAAACTAAAAAACATTTCAAATCTGTGTTGTTGGGAAAGGCCTCGTAAGTAAGCATTTCACAGTAAAGTCCACACCTGTTGTATTCTGCACATGTGACAAATAAAATAGTATTTGATTTTAATTCTTGAGATGAACCATTGTGGCAAACTTAAATGTGTTACACATCAGTGTGTAGGCTACGTGGCTCACTTTAGTTGGTAGAGCATGGCGCTTGCAAAGGCAGGATGTGGGTTTGATTCCCACTGGTGACACCCATATAAAAATGTATGTACTGTAAGTTTTATTTTTTAATTTTTTTTCCAAAGTGACTTTGGATAAAAGCGCCAGTATGTATGTATGTATGTATGTATGTATGTATGTATGTATGTATGTATGTATGTATGTATGTATGTATGTATGTATGTATGTATGTATGTATGTATGTATGTATGTATGTATGTATGTATGTATGTATGTACAGTTGAAGTCGGAAGTTTTCATACACTTAGGTTGGAGTCATTAAAACTCATTTTTCAACCACTCCACAAATTTATTGTTAACAAACTATAGTTTTGGCAAGTCAGTTAGGACATCTACTTTGTGCATGACACGAGTCATTTTTCCAACAATTGTTTACAGACAGATTATTTCACTGTATCACAATTACAGTGGTTTACATACACTAAGTTGACTGTGCCTTTAAACAGCTTGGAAAATTCCAGAAAAGGATGTCTTTGGCTTTAGATGCTTGTGATAGGCTAATTGACATCATTTGAGTCAATTGGAGGTGTACCTGTGGATGTATTTCAAGGCCTACCTTCAAACTCAGTGCCTCTTTGCTTGACATCATGGGAAAATCAAATGAAATCAGCCCTCCACAAGTCTGGTTCATCCTTGGGAGCAATTTCCAAACGCCTGAAGGTACCACGTTCATCTGTACAAACAATAGTACGCAAGTATAAACACCATGGGACCACGCAGCCGTCATACCGCTCAGGAAGGAGACCGGTTCTGTCTCAGAGATGAACGTACTTTGTGGCAAAAAATGCAAATCAATCCCAGAACAACAGCAAAAAACCTTGTGAAGACGCTAGAAGAAACGGGTACAAAAGTATCTATATCCACAGTAAAATGAGTCCTATATCAACAAAACCTGAAAGAACGCTCAGCAAGGAAGAAGCCACTGCTCCAAAACCGCCATTAAAAAAGCCAGACTACGGTTGGCAACTGTACATGGGGACAAAGATCATACTTTTTGGAGAATTGTCCTCTGGTCTAATGAAACAAAAATAGAACTGTTTGGCCATAATGGCCATCGTTATGTTTGGAGGAAAAAGGGGGATGCTTGAAAGCCGAAGACCACCATCCCACCGTGAAGCACGGGGGTGGCAGCATTATGTTGTGGGGGTGATTTGCTGCAGGAGAGACTGGTGCACTTCACAAAATTGGTGGCATCATGCGAAAGGAAAATTATGTGGATATATTGAGGCAACATCTCAAGACATCAATCAGGAAGTTAAAGCTTGGTTCTTCCAAATGGACAATGACCCCAAGCATACTTCCAAAGTTGTGGCAAAATGGCTTAAGGACAACAAAGTCAAGGTATTGGAGTGGCCATCACAAAGCCCTGACTTCAATCCTATAGAAAATGTGTTGGTGTAACGGATGTGAAACTGCTAGCTAGTTAGCGGTGGTGCTCGCTAAATAGCGTTTCAATCGGTGACATCACTTGCTCTGAGACCTTGAAGTAGTGGTTCCCCTTGCTCTGCAAGGGCCGTGGCTTTTGTGGAGCGATGGGTAACGATGCTTCGTGGGTGACTGTTGTTGATGTGTGCAGAGGGTCCCTGGTTCGCGCCCGGGTATGGGCGAGGGGACGGTCTAAAGTTATACTGTTACATGGGCAGAACTGAAAAAGCGTGTGCGAGCAAGGAGGCCTACAAACCTGACTCAGTTACACCAGCTCTGTCAGGAGGACTGGGCCAAAATTCACCCAACTTATTGTGGGAAGCTTATGGAAGACTACCCAAAATGGTAGATCAAAATTAAACAATTACCAAATATTAATTGAGTGTATGTAAACTTCTGACCCACTGGGAATGTGATGAAATGAATAAAACCTGAAATAAATAATCCTCTCTATTATTATTCTGACATTTCACATTCTTAAAATAAAGTGGTGATCCTAACTGACCTAAGACAGGGAATGTTTTACGAGGATTAAATGTCAGGAATTGTGAAAACCTGAGTTTAAATGTATTTGGCTAAGGTGTATGTAAACTTCCGACTTCGTATGTATGTATGCATGTATCTTTGTGTTCAGTTGTCCCATGCCGTGTCGTTTTCTGCTGCCCTTTGAAGATACACAGTTTGTGTTGCAAGTTCGACGTGTGCTGCAGCTATCACCACCACATCAAACAAACGCAGCAACAGCAGATAGCAGCGCTGTGGCTCCACACTCTGCCGCATACGTCGAGCAACAACGCCCTTTTAGAGAAGTCATTTAACGCCATTTTCAGCCCAGCGTGGGACAGAGCTGGTTATTTTAGGCGCCACACAACTTTTCTGAAGCATGACAGAAAGTTAAACACATTTGTGTTTCTGAAAATCCTTTACTGGCAACGCAGAAACAAATAAAGTCAACGAATAGAAAGTGAAAAAAAGGAGTGAGGAAGGAAGTTAGAGTTGAAAGAGAGTGACAGCAACAAAACATGAGAGAGGGGATGAGAAAGAGAGAGTGAGAGAGGTGACAGCAACAAAACATGAGAGAGGGGATGAGAAAGAGTGAGAGAGGTGACGGCAACAAAACATGAGAGAGGGGATAAGAAAGAGTGAGAGAGGTGACGGCAACAAAACATGAGAGAGAGATGAGTTAGAGGAGAGAGGTGACGAGGACAAAACATGAGAGGGGATGAGAAAGTTAGAGGAGAGAGGTGCGGCAACAAAACATGAGAGAGAAAGTTAGAGGAGAGAGGGAGAGAGAGAGAGAGAGAGAAAGTTAGAGGAGAGAGGGCGAGAGAGAGAGAGAGAGAGAGAAAGAAAGTTAGAGGAGAGAGGGAGAGAGAGAGAGAGAGAGAGAAAGTTAGAGGAGAGAGGGCGAGAGAGAGAGAGAGAGAGAAAGTTAGAGGAGAGAGGGCGAGAGAGAGAGAGAGAGAGAGAAAGTTAGAGGAGAGAGGGCGAGAGAGAGAGAGAGAGAAAGTTAGAGGAGAGAGGGCGAGAGAGAGAGAGAGAGAAAGTTAGAGGAGAGAGGGCGAGAGAGAGAGAGAGAGAGAGAGAGAGAGAGAGAGTCATCAGTATCTCTAACTGTTCGTGACTCAAAGCAACATTGCAACATCAAATGTGAGGAAATTGGCCAACCTCCTGCCCTGCCAAGCGCTGGGAGCAAATCAGACCGGCATAGAGCCAACATTGACGACAAGTCATTCCTCTGTAGGGAGCAGTATCATACAAAACTGGCAACGTAAGAGATCAATATAAGGCCTAATAAAACATTCAGCAAAACCTACAACACAAGATGAACTGTTTGGACAAGCCCAAAGTTTATGAATTACATTAAAGTCCCATAAAGAAACAGAAGTCTTGCTGTGATCACAGATCAAGCAATGATTTCATCACATACTTGAGTCCTTCTCATCAGTTGTCAGATTACCTTCGGGATGTGAAGATAAAGTTATAAAGTTTAAAACAGGGATGAAGTCTGTATAAAGTTGAAGAATAAAGAGGGAGGAGCTGGGTCAGATTGGTCATTCCATCCATCCATCTTTCTGTCTGTCTTGAAGATGAAGACGACGCAAAGCTAGCTTAGTAATAGGCCTAGAGATAGGCATTAAGAACACTGCCAAATAATAGCCTATTTATTTCAAGCATGTATTGCATTCATTGCCAGCAGCTGGAGCGCATGGATCTGGGGTGCATCTCAATAGTCTAAAGGTGCTTCCTCTCCTTGTATATCCTTCCCTTTATCTGCATTGATCTGGAAAGACAGGATAAGTGAAAGCGATCACCTGTCCAGGTCTTGCCAATCAGTGTGGTCTAAAGAGAGGGACTGGGAGAAGAAGAGGCAACAGGGTGAAGGAGAGGAGACAGGGAGAAGGAGAGGAGACAGGGTGAAGGAGAGGAGACAGGGAGAAGGAGAGGAGACAGGGAGAAGGAGAGGAGACTGGGAGAGAGGAGAGGAGACTGGGAGAAAGGAGAGGAAACAGATAGGAGACAGGGAGAAATAGTATTTAATGCCCTCCAACCTTTACCTTGATAATACTGCTCCGCCTCGGGATTCCTTTGGCATCTGTAGTTTCTCCCGCTCCCGGTTTGTCAGTCATTGGGGATCCGGGACCAGTTTCAGGTTGGACAGCAGTCACGGTGTCTGACACCCCGCAGCCTCCGTTGGACAGCAATTCCTCTCGATGCGTCTCGAGGCTCACCCCATTGCCTGGCGAGGGTTTCATCCCAGCAACAGGTGGGCGCGCACCCCAACTGTCTTTAAATCCGCTATAAATGTGGATTTTCGTTCACGGTAGCTGTGTGTAGGTCTTGATTGTTGATCGCCTCGCTACGTGAAATAACTGACAATAATACGATCCACGATGCTTCAGCACGCCAAAGCGACAAGGCTTTAACAGATAGCCACACAGCCCGTGTTATCTTGCAAAGTAGACTACCCAAAAGATATCCTCTACAAATCTTGATTCTCCGTCGGTAGACATTGCTTTACACGAGAATGGGAATGCCAATGATACAAATAATCTGCAGCATCACCTTCTGCCGGCGACTCACCAGATTGGAAATTCAAAAAGAGATTTATGTTACAATGAACCGGATGGCACACCTCAAGTGCCCTGCGCAGTTGTAACCACTCCTGACGGCGCTATAGTCATCTTCATAACAGGGAAGTGAAAGCAACTGGCTTCAGGGGTCATGTCTAGATGGGATACAGGTTTTGTCAAATTGACGTCAAAACTATTTTTTTTGTGCATTTTAGCCAACCTTGACCAAATTATCCTAACCTGCTGCGTAAATTCTCCTAAACCTGCTACGAAAAGTCAAGTTAGACAAGAGCTGTATCCCTTCTAGATAAAACTGCTCCGGGGTCTTGACTTGTCAGTTCTCACTACCTAATCGTTGTAGCCTAGGCATAGTCTATACTACTACAGTAGATGAGCAGCATATTTCCAGCTGTTGTCGAATTTATTCACTGTCTGCGTGGAAACAGTGGCGCGAGTGTTACACTTTGGGCACCTACCTATTGATGGGTTTTCATACAACAGCCTAGTACGGATGCAATATTGGCTACGTTTCCATAAACATGTCTACTTCTTCTCGACTGGTAAGTGTGAACCGTGGTGATCCCCACGTGGTATGAAACAGCATACCCTCCTGAGACCCAGCAATTCATTTGTGTCCTCTCTAGTGGACATGAGTTATTGGTCAGTATCTCTGAGTCCATTCAAGCCACTGTGTTAACTCCTGTAGTCCCTTTGAAAAGACATTATGGGCTTTCCAATATCACGTGTGTTACCTTGACAACTTTACCTACGTGGTTCTTTAAAAAATTTCTGCCTAGAAAATTAGTACATTTTATGGAAATTTGAAAAGAAGTGTGTAAGTATTACCTTTTCTGATATTCAAATTGAATATAGTAAGTAAGGAATGGTTAAGTGAGTTGTCAGGACTGTGTAATATTTTTTTAAACATTAAATAAGAGCTAAATAAGAGATCAAGAAATGGTCTCTGTAGTGGACACCCAGATGTCACAGCTATGCTTTCATCTACTATACCCATTGACAGTAATGTAAATGTTTTTAATCTACTATACCCATTGACAGTAATGTAAATGTTTTTAATCTACTATACCCATTGACAGTAATGTAAATGTTTTTCATCTACTATACCCATTGACAGTAATGTAAATGTTTTTCATCTACTGTACCCATTGACAGTAATGTAAATGTTTTTCATCTACTATACCCATTGACAGTAATGTAAATGTTTTTCATCTACTATACCCATTGACTGTAAGGTACTTTTTGTTTCTTATTTATGTCCTAATGTCAACTACAGAGGACAATTTTGCACTTACAATAAAAGATAAATAACAATATTTTTCTAATTTATTTCTTGGCAACATGTTTTTCTTCCAGCCCAAACACTTACTTTATATTACATTCAAAAAAATCTAAAAATTGTGTATCATGAATATAACATTTACATTTGACATTATAGTCATTTAGCAGACGCTCTTATCCAGAGTGATTTTCAGTAGTGAGTTTTTCCTTTTTTGATTATAATGATTGGATTTTCACATGAAAAGTTATTGGGCAAACATTGTTTAATTGTGCCAATATTCCAATGGACATATCCAGGCTACGGATGCATAAACACTTCTATTCTGTTGGGAAAATTGCACAAGTTGCTCTTTTCTGATCTGCACTGATCTGCTGCAAATGTCCTCATTGTCTTTTGTATAGCAACCCATATTTGATGCCCTTTTAAAAATAAGTTGAATTGAATGTCATGGGATGAATAACACAATAAATTGCATTAGCTGGGCTTCTGAGGGGCATTATTATGGAGCCTTTCTTCTTCAAGGGTAAATACCAGCCAGATGCATTGAATAAATATCTTGTGCTTTATTTTGTTCTTCCTTCAAAACAAAAAAACACCAACCTATTCCTGCAAATACAAGTTGCCACAGGGGCATCCAAGACCTATAAGTGCAAAAGGAACAATCTCTGTTCTGCTCCTTGCAGTGACTCGTTTTGTCGACTTCCGCCGAAGTTGGCTCCCCTGCCTGTTCGGGCGGTGCTCGGCCTACTAGCCGCCACCGATCCTTTTTTCTGTTTGTTTTGTCTTATTAGTTGCACCTGTGTCTAATTGTGTTTTTCTGATGTGCTTCCTTGATTTGTTTGATCGTAGCTAGCTACATAGCCGTCTTTGTATCAAAAATAATTGTGTAGTCTAGAGCGATTTTCTAGGTTAGCTAGCCAGCTATTGTCGTTCTTTTAACGCAACGTAACGTAATCAACACTGCTAGCTAGCCAGCTAGCCCCCGAATAGCAGCACTGTAGAAACTATTACACTCAACGGAACGACTTGATTAGTGTAGTGTCAACAACGCAGCCACTGCCAGCTAGCCTACAAAGTCAACAACGCAGCCACTGCCAGCTAGCCTACTTCAGCAGTACTGTATCATTTTAATCATTTTAGTCAATAAGATTCTTGCTACGTAAGCTTAACTTTCTGAACATTCGAGACGTGTAGTCCACTTGTCATTCCAATCTCCTTTGCATTAGCGTAGCCTCTTCTGTAGCCTGTCAACTATGTGTCCGTCTATCCCTGTTCTCTCCTCTCTGCACAGACCATACAAACGCTCCACACCGCGTGGCCGCGGCCACCCTAATCTGGTGGTCCCAGCGCGCACGACCCACGTGGAGTTCCAGGTCTCCGGTAGCCTCTGGAACTGCCGATCTGCGGCCAACAAGGCAGAGTTCATCTCAGCCTATGCCTCCCTCCAGTCCCTCGACTTCTTGGCACTGACGGAAACCTTGGATCACCACAGACAACACTGCTACTCCTACTGCTCTCTCTTCGTCCACCCACGTGTTCTCGCACACCCCGAGAGCTTCTGGTCAGCGGGGTGGTGGCACCGGGATCCTCATCTCTCCCAAGTGGTCATTCTCTGTTTCTCCCCTTACCCATCTGTCTATCGCCTCCTTTGAATTCCATGCTGTCACAGTTACCAGCCCTTTCAAGCTTAACATCCTTATCATTTATCGCCCTCCAGGTTCCCTCGGAGAGTTCATCAATGAGCTTGATGCCTTGATAAGCTCCTTTCCTGAGGACGGCTCACCTCTCACAGTTCTGGGCGACTTTAACCTCCCCACGTCTACCTTTGACTCATTCCTCTCTGCCTCCTTTCCACTCCTCTCCTCTTTTGACCTCACCCTCTCACCTTCCCCCCCTACTCACAAGACAGGCAATACGCTCGACCTCATCTTTACTAGATGCTGTTCTTCCACTAACCTCATTGCAACTCCCCTCCAAGTCTCCGACCACTACCTTGTATCCTTTTCCCTCTCGCTCTCATCCAACACCTCCCACACTGCCCCTACTCAGATGGTATCGCGACGTCCCAACCTTCGCTCTCTCTCCCCCGCTACTCTCTCCTCTTCCATCCTATCATCTCTTCCCTCTGCTCAAACCTTCTCCAACCTATCTCCTGATTCTGCCTCCTCAACCCTCCTCTCCTCCCTTTCTGCATCCTTTGACTCTCTATGTCCCCTATCCTCCAGGCCGGCTCGGTCCTCCCCTCCCGCTCCGTGGCTCGACGACTCATTGCGAGCTCACAGAACAGGGCTCCGGGCAGCCGAGCGGAAATGGAGGAAAACTCGCCTCCCTGCGGACCTGGCATCCTTTCACTCCCTCCTCTCTACATTTTCCTCCTCTGTCTCTGCTGCTAAAGCCACTTTCTACCACTCTAAATTCCAAGCATCTGCCTCTAACCCTAGGAAGCTCTTTGCCACCTTCTCCTCCCTCCTGAATCCTCCTCCCCCTCCCCCCCCTCCTCCCTCTCTGCAGATGACCATTTTGAAAAGAAGGTCGACGACATCCGATCCTCGTTTGCTAAGTCAAACGACACCGCTGGTTCTGCTCACACTGCCCTACCCTGTGCTCTGACCTCTTTCTCCCCTTTCTCTCCAGATGAAATCTCGTGTCTTGTGACGGCCGGCCGCCCAACAACCTGCCCGCTTGACCCTATCCCCTCCTCTCTTCTCCAGACCATTTCCGGAGACCTTCTCCCTTACCTCACCTCGCTCATCAACTCATCCCTGACCGCTGGCTACGTCCCTTCCGTCTTCAAGAGAGCGAGAGTTGCACCCCTTCTGAAAACCTACACTCGATCCCTCCGATGTCAACAACTACAGACCAGTATCCCTTCTTTCTTTTCTCTCCAAAACTCTTGAACGTGCCGTCCTTGGCCAGCTCTCCCGCTATCTCTCTCTGAATGACCTTCTTGATCCAAATCAGTCAGGTTTCAAGACTAGTCATTCAACTGAGACTGCTCTTCTCTGTATCACGGAGGCGCTCCGCACTGCTAAAGCTAACTCTCTCTCCTCTGCTCTCATCCTTCTAGACCTATCGGCTGCCTTCGATACTGTGAACCATCAGATCCTCCTCTCCACCCTCTCCGAGTTGGGCATCTCCGGCGCGGCCCACGCTTGGATTGCGTCCTACCTGACAGGTCGCTCCTACCAGGTGGCGTGGCGAGAATCTGTCTCCTCACCACGCGCTCTCACCACTGGTGTCCCCCAGGGCTCTGTTCTAGGCCCTCTCCTATTCTCGCTATACACCAAGTAACTTGGCTCTGTCATAACCTCACATGGTCTCTCCTATCATTGCTATGCAGACGACACACAATTAATCTTCTCCTTTCCCCCTTCTGATGACCAGGTGGCGAATCGCATCTCTGCATGTCTGGCAGACATATCAGTGTGGATGACGGATCACCACCTCAAGCTGAACCTCGGCAAGACGGAGCTGCTCTTCCTCCCGGGGAAGGACTGCCCGTTCCATGATCTCGCCATCACGGTTGACAACTCCATTGTGTCCTCCTGCCAGAGCGCTAAGAACCTTGGCGTGATCCTGGACAACACCCTGTCGTTCTCAACTAACATCAAAGCGGTGGCCCGTTCCTGTAGGTTCATGCTCTACAACATCCGCAGAGTACGACCCTGCCTCACACAGGAAGCGGCGCAGGTCCTAATCCAGGCACTTGTCATCTCCCGTCTGGATTACTGCAACTCGCTGTTGGCTGGGCTCCCTGCCTGTGCCATTAAACCCCTACAACTCATCCAGAACGCCGCAGCCCGTCTGGTGTTCAACCTTCCCAAGTTCTCTCACGTCACCCCGCTGCTCAGCTCTCTCCACTGGCTTCCAGTTGAAGCTCTCATCCGCTACAAGACCATGGTGCTTGCCTACGGAGCTGTGAGGGGAACGGCACCTCAGTACCTCCAGGCTCTGATCAGGCCCTACACCCAAACAAGGGCACTGCGTTCATCCACCTCTGGCCTGCTCGCCTCCCTACCACTGAGGAAGTACAGTTCCCGCTCAGCCCAGTCAAAACTGTTCGCTGCTCTGGCCCCCCAATGGTGGAACAAACTCCCTCACGACGCCAGGACAGCGGAGTCAATCACCACCTTCCGGAGACACCTGAAACCCCACCTCTTTAAGGAATACCTAGGATAGGATAAGTAATCCTTCTCACCCCCCTTTAAGATTTAGATGCACTATTGTAAAGTGACTGTTCCACTGGATGTCATAAGGTGAATGCACCAATTTGTAAGTCGCTCTGGATAAGAGCGTCTGCTAAATGACTTAAATGTAATGTAAATGTTATTAAGGCTAGTGAACCCGCCCTTGTTTTGTGCAGGATTGATTTTGTGTTACGTGTTGTTGTCGTTGGGTGTGTTCGTGCTCCAGACCGTGTACCCTGTGTTTTGGGTTGGTCAGTATTTTTCGCGCCTTGTGTTTTGGGCATTGGATTTTGGTGCCATATTAAAGTGCACTTTTTCGCTGTGGAACTCTCTGCTCTCTGCGCCTGATTCTTACATCACACACCCAGTCCCTCGTGACACGTTTGTACACCTAGATGGGCTCGATGATCAGTTGAATTCATGACACACTTCAAAATGCAGCTAGAGAGCCTCCAATATTCTATAATGTCATAATTATTACACTGTCTTGGGTAATATGCTGACATCTGTATCAGCCTTTTAACTTTTAGGCCTACAAAATAATTCCATATAGGAGTACTGATCTGAGATCAGGTCTTCCCTGTCCATGTAACTTTTTTCATTGTGCTCTAAAAAGCAAAACTGATGCTAAATCGAACTCTTACTTTAAGACGCTTGATACATAGGAACCCTAGATATTCCATGCTCTCTCATATCTGCTGGATTATTGGACCATAGCTTGTACTGATGAAGGGGAATGGAATGCTAATTAGAGCATGTTGGCAAATATGTCATTAGTCTACATGGGTCTCAATTCCAAATCAATAATCAATAGCCACAGTGTGTGATCATTTTCCCAAGGGATTTCACTCCCACACTCCTTTTTGGCACTTATGCTTAAAAGGCAATGGGCTGGTGTGTGTGTGTTTACTCCAATCTATATACTCCACCCAGTCCCTGGTGTGTCATTGAGAGAGGGAGCACTCAGGGGAACTATCAGTATGGCCTGTTTGACATTTGGAGGACATCCATCCCACTGGGCACACACTGAATGAATCAACGTTGTTTCCACGTCATTTCCAACATGGATCAAAGGGGGCTTGTGAAGTGAATGGAAAAGATGAACAGTTCTTTACTTTTTTATTTCACCCAGAGAAGTTGACTGATGGAGAATATGTACATAGAACACATACTATTTTGGTTCTCTATGAACTTAACGACTGGTAGTAAAACAAGGGGTTTGCTAGTGATGCTACTTAGATGCAGTTAAGTTATGTGCAGTGAATTCTAAATAAATACAACATGAAGCATCAAAAAGGTTTTACATCAATCAAAGTAGTTTGCGATTGGGAATCCCCCCTTCACACACACACACACACACACACAACTAACAGGACACATTCAACAGTGAATCTATAGTGAACTCTAGTGGCCATTTGTTGGGAGCTCTGATAGGAACTCAACCGCATGAAATGCAGACACAAGGGGACACCCTAACCCTGTCTAGACTAGAGTCACGCCTGTCCTGCATGTCACCAGATAGAACAATGAGACAGGTATTTAAATATGTGAATGTACTGTAATGTTTTTTTAAATTGTATAAACGGCCTTAATTTTGCTGGACCCCAGGCTTTTGCCTTGGCAGCTGCTAACGAGTAAAAAACAAATATTTCACCGGATGTGTAAATGTGAAGCATCTGTTTGGCGTTTCCACTCTCTACCACATATGGTGATGAGCGGGAGCCTAGTGACCAGCAGTGGGAGATGATGGAGCGAAATTGATTTTGGCTAAGATTCTGCCAATTTTCTCACCGATTAAACATTTGATGTCCATACAGTTTTCTATTTCCAAAACTACAATCTGTAACAAACAGAGTGAACTGCATTTTGTGGACTTTACCCTTTGCCAAAGTTACACAAAAAAAATGCGTTTAGGAGTACAAGGGCGAATTGAGTTATTGCACCCGCGCATTTGACATAATAGTAGTCGTTCCCTTTCGGGAATGTCCAAATAATTGCTGGAACGCGCAAATAGGATCTCAATAGCGCGTGCTTGGCTTTGCCCATCTCATTCCTTGTTCTGCCCATTACGATTAATTTGCTCATTGGAAACGTCAGGTTATGGTCTATCTTTGGTTAGTTGTAAAAAATCTTAGATTTTACTCTCCCTCAGCAATATCATGTGGTAGCTCGGTTGATCAAGACCTGACTCTGATTAGCTAAATGTCATCAAAGGAATGGATTTGATTACTGTACTTAATGCCACATTGCGGTTAATTAGTTATTTGTTGCAATGGAGTTGCTGCTGAATGTCAACACAGGCGCCATTTGTGAACAATCCTATACTTTCACACACTTGAAACAGCTAACGTCAGCTACATTCTTGCTCTTTGTGAAACCTATTGTAAGAACCCTGGGTTTATAAGCGCGGATATCGACTCTGCCGCTTGAGCATGATTTTGCAGCACAGTCGATAGCCCGCTGGACGTCGGGCTAGGACGTTGAGGGATCGAGACCTGCTCTCTGCTGTTTCATTACATTGGTGTCAGAATTGATCGGACCTTGCATCCACGACTGTGCGTGTGCTTGACCGGTGAGCGCGTTCCTATAAAACGTTGAGTCGTGTGCTTGACCGGTGAGCGCGTTCCTATAAAATGTTGAGTCGTGTGCTTGACCGGTGAGCGCGTTCCTATAAAACGTTGAGTCGCAGACTAGAGATGATGCGCTATTTGAAAGGCTGGAGTAGCGTAACGACTCTGGGTTTATAAACGCTGATATAGAGGATGCTTTTGTGGCACAGTCGACAGAGCGTTGGACAGAGGGTTGAGGGTTCGAGACCTGCTCCCTACCTGGTTCATTATATTTTATTTGCGGAGGGAGATGAAATCTAGACGCTTGATATCAGATGTAATTATTTAAAGAATACACCCCAAAATAGTTTTAACCTTTTTTTCCCGACAGTATTACTCGTGTAACGAAATTACACGTTAAAAAAAACAACAGAATAAAAACACACAAAAGCAACCAATGTACTTTTTGGAACATCCCAATTAGGTTCAGCAAATGTAAGCTGGCGCGTGGCGTATCGCTTTTGGCAATCGGTTCAACGTTTTTTCGTGCACTTCAAGCGGGGAAAGTTTGCGCGGCAGTGTGTTTAATTTATTCTGTTTTAACGGTTTTAGAAATGGTGAGTAGCTAGCTACATCATTGTTTTGAGAATTACCCAAACATATGTATAATTTTTAAGTAAGGAATAAGAGAACAAAAAATCACTGTCCAATTTCTCAGGAGTGAGTTGGCTAAAGTCAGCAAGCTATATATCACATTTCTAGGTTAGCTAGCAAGTTAAATATACTTAAAATGAAAGTAGTGTATCGTCTGTTCTCATGCTTGATAAATTCAGCTCATAACATTATAGCTAGGTCGTTTAGTTAACTATTTAATAATTTTCCCTCCAATAAACGACCACGTTTTCTAGTTAATAACATAACGTACCTAGCTAGCTAAAGTTAGTTGCTCCTTTGTGTCTTTGTTACGCTAGCAAGCTAGGGCCCGGCCATCCAAGATAGGCAATCGTTCATTACCTGGCTGGCTAACTAGCTAGCTAGTTTTGTCACATATGAATAATAATAATTTGGTATAGTTAACTTTAGCTTATCAAGTTTTTCTATAGGTAAGTTAGTTAGGAACTAACTAGCCGGGAATGGTTGGACAATGGCAATACCCTGATGGCTGAAATAGAAGTGGATTGCCCTCTGAGTTCCCCTTGCCTTCTTGACGTTCTATCCTGGATAGAATGGTTGAGCACATGGTATAACTCATTCCTTTCACCTGTGACTGAGATAGCTAGCTGGATCAATAGATTATCCATCTGATGATGAGGCTTACTCTGAGATGGCTACAATCTTTCTGCCCACTTGAGCATGTTGTGATTAGACTTTGTAGAAAAGTGAAAGGCAACTGGTATGACCAATGTCTAGCTACTTTAATTTCTTCCAGGATATCCAGAAACAGAGCAACGGATGTCAGACTTCCGCAAGTTTGAAGCTGTCAAATGGTTATATTTTACCTGAAGGTAAAATGACTCCAAACACACTTTTTGTTGGAGGAATCGACATGAAGGTGAGTAAGCTCAAATAATTTCCAAATGGATTGGGATACATCGTCATTATCTAACGTGCTCATATTGTCCTTTCCAGGTGGATGAGAATGAAATCCGTGACTTCTTTGCGAGATTTGGTGCCGTGAAGGAAGTGAAAATCATCACTTACCGTGGAGGTATCTGCAAAGGGTAAGTCCCAAATTAGTAGGCTCCACCTTTATTCAAGAAAAGTGCATCCACGTAAACATTGTCTTATGGAACAATGTCACTCTTTGACTTTGTGTAGTTATGGATTTGTTTACTTCAATGAAGACGTTGACATCCAAACCATCATTGAAGTAAGGGTAATTTATTTAACATGGTCACATTCAAGTCTTTCAAACTTTGCCTTCACTCTGCTCACAAGCTAATGTGTTTCGTCTTCACCATGTTTACTCTGTAGCAACAGATCAGTTTTAAAGGGAGGAAACTCAAGCTGGGTCCAGCAATCATGAAGGAAAGGAGCTCACGTGAGTGTGTTGCTTGTGTGCATTTGGTCCATTGATATGTCGTAGTCTCAACATTTTCTTATGTCTTCGGCTCCTTGCCTTTAGTAATCCATTGCCACAACAGAAGTCTGGGTTGTGGCTAAACGTGTTTTACGTCGACCACATTGCAGACATTGCATTGCATCAACCAATGGTTGCATGCCAGATCGACTGCAGTCGGCCGTCAAATTGCTATATCAAATTACTAGTGGTTAGTTGAAATTTCAAACACCCATCTAGGCATTGTGAGACCTGGCATGTCTTTAATTATAGTCAGCCTAGAATGAGGATGAAGGTTTGTTCATTTGTTTACCCGCCCAGGTTCCATGCCGTCTCACCTGGTTGATCAGGCCCCCTGGATATCCCCCTCCCAGTACATCTACTGCACCTGCTGCTCTCCTATGGGCGGGGGCATGGCTCAGCCTTCACCTGTACTCAATGGCGGCAATCCCTACTTCCAGGTAAGGGCCTGTCATTACCCCAAAGCCACTAAGTGTGTCTTAAATGTCACCCTATTCCCTGTGAAGTGCACTACTTTTAACCAGGGTGCCATTTGGGACGCAAGCACTGTGTTGCGAGATGGGATTGAATCAGTTCACACTTTAGAACTAATAGTGGTCCCAAAAGTGCACCAACCCCAACCTGCCCGCCCAGCACACCAGACCCATGTTCAGCAGGCAAACCTTGTGGAACGTTGCAGATAGAACTTTGCGTACATCTACCTTTGACACTGCGGTTTTCTCCTTCCTCTCTTCTCAGCCTTACTCGTACAACGGCTTTCCAGGAGTCATGATTCCACAGATGCCCATGCGCTACTCGCAAACCAATTACGCGTACCAGGTAAACAAACAAACCAAACACACTCATGCAGGCAGATAACCTTTTTTTGCGGGGGATAACGTATTCATTGAATAAATGTATTGTTCCCTGGAGAACTCTTAGTGGCGATTGGTATGAAAACATGCACTACAACGTGACCAATTCCTCAACACTAATCCAAACTAATATACATGCGTGACATGCTAGAGACCACACACATACATCTGTTTTGATACTGTACCATAGCATGATAAACACACTCGTTCCTCTCCCCATATAACTTATTGAGGAAAGGGATGCATTTTAGACATGTATGTATTGACCTTTTGACTCCTGCTCTCCTCTCCCAGTACGCCTCACCACACTGGACTGGAGAGCAGAGGACACGGCTCATCAACCAGGTGACACTTCCTCTGAATGACTACGTTTTGCAAACTGCTAAGATGCATCCCCAATATTTGATTTTAACTGATTGGAAAAGCTATGTAGATGTGACGTTTTTACCATCTTATCTGTATCAGGGATGGGCAACTTTGATGGGGGTGGGGCCACAAAAAAATCTAAAATCATCATGAGTTCCATACCCATACATGCCAGGGCTCGTCAGCATTCTGGGGCAAGTAAAAAAATAAAAATAATATATGATTTTTAAAAAATGATGGACAACCAGAATATAGATTTAAGTTGTCTGAATGGGCAAGTAAAAAAAATCGCAATATGAAACAATTACTCCAATCAGAATTGGCAGTGGCAGCATACAGCAGGGTAGTAAATTGGCTATATTCCCATTTGCTATAGCCCATTTCAATAAATATTTTATATTTACACAAAGCAAGAGAACAATGTAGATCTAGCTAAATCTATATTTTTCTCTTTCAAATGATAAGGGCCAATAGCCAACGTCTGTTTTTATAGGGGACACTCCGATGTCTTATCGTTATAGAAGCCCAAATGGTCTATTTTCTGTCCATTTGATATGAATCTGACTTGGCCTATTAACCCTTTAGATCCCAATAGAATTTTAGGCCGCTGCTGTAGAATACTCAGAATTTCAAACAAACATACCTTGTGCAAAAACAAAGAACAAATAACAATTAACCTGTTTTTTTAAAGAGCACAACCTCTTTAATGACACCACAGTCATGTCAGTAAGAATAACTCATTTTGTCATTCACTGTGTGAAGACCCTCACTATAAAAAAAACAACAACAGATTAACTCTCATGCATTATCATGCTGAAACATGAGGTGATGGCGAGGGATAAATGGCACGACAATGGATCTTAGGATCTCATCACGATGTCTGCAATTGTGTCCGTTGTCCGTAGCTTATGCCTGCCCATACTATAACCCCACCGCCACCATGGGGCACTCTGTTCACAACCTCAGCAAATCTCTCACCCACACAACGCCATACACGTTGTCTGCCATCTGGCCAGAACGGTTGAAACCGGGATTCATCCATGAAGAGCACACTTCTCTAGCAGGCCAGTGGCCATCGAAGGTGAGCATTTGCCCACTGAAGTCGGTTATGACGCTAAACTGCAGTCGGGTCAAGATCCTGGTGAGGATGAGGAGCACTTGGATGAGCTTCCCTGAGACTGTTTCTGACAGTGCAAACCCACAGTTTCATCAGCTGTCCGGTTGGCTGGTCTCAGATGATCCCGTAGGTGAAGAAGCTGGATGTGGAGGTCCTGGGATGGTGTGGTTACACGTGATCCGCGGTAGAGAAATAAAGATTAAATTATTTGGCAACAGGTCTGGTGGACATTCCTGCAGTCAGCATGCCAATTACACGCTCATTCAAAGCTTGAGACATCTGTGTCATTGTGACAAAACTGCACATTTTAGAGTGGCCTTTTATTGCCCCCAGCACAAGGTGCACCTGTAACTATCATTCTGTTTAATCAACTTCTTGATATGCCACACCTGTCAGGTGGATGGATTATCTTGGCAAAGGAAAAATGCTCACTAACAGGGATGTAAACAAATTTGTGCACAACATTTGAGAGAATCTATATACAGCTAAACACTGCAACTATTTCCATGAGTCAGAGAGCAACCATTGGAGCTCCTGCTCCACGCTTATGTGCTCGCCTGTACTTGCTGTACCAACCAAGTGATCATGACAGGATTTGCTACTCCCCAAGTTTTACAGCATCAAACATCAACAACGCCAAACGTATATCTGCTGTTGACTTGTTTCACTCACCTCGACATCATCGCTTTCAAAGTGCAAGTACGTGTCCGAAATCCTTATCACAAACCAACATGGATACAGCCTCTTCCACAGTGAAAAGTCATCGTTGCTTCGGCACCATCATTTGGTAAATACGTTTATTTTTGTATATTTTTTCTAAAGTCAAATGACATCATCAACCAGAAACAGGGTATGCTAACAGCCATGCGAATATGACAACAGTTTGTTAGCAAGTTAATTTTGCGATAGACAGATATTATTGTTAGAAAAACAAGGACATTCGCGGCTGCTATAGCAATTTAAAGAAAGGCTGTTGACCACCACTATTGGTTCTAAAGGGTTTTAAGCCACTTTTAATTTAATGCATGCTAGATTTCATGATCAAACAATGAACTCCGTTAGATGTCTCAAAGTTTTAAGTTGCTTTTGAATAATTTCACATGGGAGGCCTAAGGTAAAAATGAGAGCGAGAGAGAAGAAACAATAGCAAGATATAAAAATCTAATGAGAAATTTGAACAAACCTTACAGTTGCGCAAAGCGTTAGACAGTAATGATGCATGCATCTGGCAGGAAAAAAATCTGTCCTTATCCTAGTGAGC
Source organism: Oncorhynchus gorbuscha (assembly GCF_021184085.1). Classification (NCBI taxonomy): domain Eukaryota; kingdom Metazoa; phylum Chordata; class Actinopteri; order Salmoniformes; family Salmonidae; genus Oncorhynchus; species Oncorhynchus gorbuscha. The sequence continues at coordinate 17,596,510 of NC_060181.1, read as the reverse complement.
CAAACAACCAAAAGCCTTGTCCTATTAATTGAAATATCATAAAAACTTTAAGATGAATATAAAGAATAATTATGAACATCAGGATTGTTTTTGTAATCAAACTATTCTCAAAATAAAAATCATTTTTAACTAAAATTGCAGCTTATAAATGGGAATAATTATGAACATCGGAGTCTATTGTGGTGGAATTATTGTAATCAAAAGGAGAGACTTTTATATTTCCTCAAAATAATGAAACTTCATTATTTAATTAGTATAACATAGTCTTGTAATTTCCACCGTAATATGCTATTCTCATTCACAGATTTATTTTGAATGACAAATATATTTCAATGACAAATGAAATTGAGAAAAAATACCAAGATGGAAAAATCTAATGAGTGAAAAGAGAACTATGACTACAGCTGAGGAAAGCTTATGAAATAAATGTGTAGTTGCCCTAGGCCTATTTCCATGTTATCCTAGCAGTGTGCAACCTACCTACAACGCATATAGCAGCCTAGGCCTAAATAAGAGAGGAGGATGAAGGGGGGAAATGTGAATGAGTTTATACTTATCCAGTTCTGAGGAGTGCAGAGTTGCACTGCAGCAAGGCTCATTGACTGTCACTTGCTCCATCTGCATGCTTTGGAGCACACAGACACACAGAGAGCCAGATAGGCCTAGGCTACTACACATCTCGCTGGTACCACGGAAAGCCAGATGGGCTAAGACACATCTCGCTGGTACCACGGAAAGGCAGATGGGCTAAGACACATCTCGCTGGTACCACGGAAAGGCAGATGGGCTAAGACACATCTCGCTGGTACCACGGAAAGCCAGATGGGCTAAGACACATCTGGAACCACGGAAAGGCAGATGGGCTGGCTACCACGGAAAGCCAGATGGGCTAAGACACATCTCGCTGGTACCACGGAAAGCCAGATGGGCTAAGACACATCTCGCTGGTACCACGGAAAGGCAGATGGGCTACGACACATCTCGCTGGTACCATGGAAAGCCAGATGGCCTACGACACATCTCGCTGGTACCACGGAAAGCCAGATGGGCTACGACACATCTCGCTGGTACCACGGAACCACAGCTGGCGCACAATCCCCCCCCAAAAATAATTACACCACTATTTTAACTCTCAACAGTAAGTTAAGACCCCGACTGCGTTCCGCACGGACCATCAGTTGCCTTGCCTGGAAACCTGGCATTGAATTTTACGTTGGGCAGAAATTTCTGTTTCGTCTCAAGACTTCTACAAGCCAGAATGTTGAATAAAATTATATTTTTTTATGTACTTTACCGATTGTCTGTGCGGTTGATCCATTTGGCAGTAGGAATGAGAGAATACAATGCATTCAGAAAGTATTCAGACCCCTTGACCTTTTCCACATTTTGTTACGTAACAGCCTTATTCTAAAATAGATTCAATTCTTCTTCTTTTTCTCGATCTACACACAATGCCCCATAATGGCAAAGAAAAAACATGTTTTTAGAAATTCTTGCAAATTTATTACATTTCAAAAACTGATATAACATTTACAAAAGTATTCAGAGCCTTTACTCAGTACATTTTTGAAGCACCTTTGGCAGTGATTAAAGCCTTGAGACTTCTTGGGCATGATACTACAAGCTTGGCACACCTGTATTTGGGGACTTTCTCCCATTCTTCTCTGCAGATCCTCTCAAGCTCTGTCAGGTTGGATGGGGAGCGTCACTGTACAGCTATTTTCAGGGATCTCCAGAGATGTTAGATTGGTTTCAAATCCAGGCTGAGGCTGGGCCAGTCAAGGACATTCAGAGACTTGTCCCGAAGCTACTCCTGCATTGTCATGGCTGTGTGCTTAGGATCGTTGTAACCTTCGCCCCAGTTCTGATGTCCTGAGCACTCTGGAGAAGGTTTTCATCAAGGATCTCTGTACTTTTCTCCGTTCATCTTTGCCTCGATCCTGACTAGTCTCCCAGTCCCTGCCACTGAAAACATCCCCACAGCATGATGATGCTACCACCATGCTTCAACTTAGGGATGGTGCCAGGTTTCCTCCAGAATTGACACTTGGCATTCAGGCCAGAAAGTTCCATCTTGGTTACTTCCGACCAGAGAACCAAATGGGCTGTCGTGCCTTTTACTAAGGAGAGGCTTCCGTCTGGCCTCTCTACCATAAAGGCCTGATTGGTGGAGTGCTGCAGAGATGGTTGTCCTTCTGGAAGGTTCTTCCATCTCCACAGTGCAACTCTGGAGTTCTGTCAGAGTGACCATCGGGGTCACCTCCCTAACCAAGGCCTTTCTCCCCCGATTGCTCAGTTTGGCTGGGTGGTCAGCTTTAGGAAGAATCTAGGTGGTTCCAAACTTCATCCATTTAAGAATGATAGAGGCCAGTCCACTGTTATTGGGGATCCTCATTGCTGCAGAAATGTTTTGGTATCCTTTCCCAGGTCTGTGCCTCAACACAATCCTGTCTCGGAGCTCAACAAACAATTCCTTCGACATCATGGCTTGGTTTTTACTCTGACATGCACTGTCAGCTGTGGAACCTTATATAGACAGGTATGTGCCTTTCCAAATCATGTTCAATCAATTGAATTTACCACTGGTGGACTCAAGTTGTAGAAACATCTCAAGGATGATCAATGGAAACAGGATGCACCTGAGCTCCATTTCGAGTCTCAAAGCAAAGAGTCTGAATACTTATGTGAATAAGGTATCTGTTTTTTATTTTTCAAGCATTCTAAACCTGTTTTCGCTTTGTCATTATGGGGTATTGTGTGTAGATTGGTGAGGGGGAAACATGTATTTAATCCTGTTTGTAATAAGGCTGTAACGTAACAAAATGTGGAAAAGGGGAAGGGGTCTGAATACTTTATGAATGCACTGTATATCCATAGGAAAGTCTAATTATATCAACGTTTCAAAGCGCTGGTAGTGCGTTCAGATTTATCAACTGAAGCAAGTGCACAAGCAAAAAATACATGCACGAGACTCATGCATACTTGCAGAGCCCGTGTCTGTGTTTTCATGGTTCTGCGCATGCTTCAGCTGATCAAAATCTGAATGCACTACCAGTGCTTTGAAACGTTGATGTAATAATTATACTTTCCTGTGGATATATTGTCTCACATTCCTACTGTCAAATGGACGAACCACACGGACAACCGTTAAAGTATCATTTTATTCAACATTCTGACTTGTAGAAGTCGTGGCAGGAAAAATGCCCTGACTCAAATGCTCATTTCAGCCCGACGTATAATTCAATTCAACGTGAAGTTTCCAGGCAACCAGTTGCCCATCCCTGATGTGTATTCTGTCATCTGATCGAGTAATGACTACTAGGTGGCAATGTTGGGAAAAGCCTATATTGTCATGTTGGTGTGAGTGCTTTAAGCGGATATAATATCAACCATCTGCCTGCCAGTGTGTATCCGTATTTGCAGTAATTCATGTGTTGGCTAAGGATGACTGATTTTCTGCCAAGGGTGTGTTTGCTGTAGTAGTTCCTGTGTTAAGGTTCACTGTGGTTGTTTCAGCCGGCTCATTATGTGATGTGATGCCCCGTTTCCAGAACTTTGTGGACTGCGGAGTCCAGACTCTGCTGTAGTCCACAGCCCACTGACCCTCCTGCTGTACCAGGTGAACGAACACACACACACACACACAGACCCTCCTGATTTCTGTCTCTTTTTGTTCTGCTAATCTTTCTATCCATCTTCCCCCTCCCTCCTGTATCTCATCTGCCATTTCTATCAACTCTTTCTCCATCTCTTCATTGTTCTTACAATTCTTCTCAATTGTTCTCCCTCCATTCTTCAGTCATTTCTACGTAATTAGTGATTGTGGAGCAAGTGTTCAAAGTGCTGATTCGAATGCTCAATTAGTGAATTATCTCTAGTTTGTCTGTGTATTGTCAGGGATGATGGCAGAATATGTCCATCTTGAGGAACATACTCTATTCTCTTTCCTCTAGTTGTCAGACTATGTGGACAGTCTCAATTTGTCTTGTGATTCCTCGCATCCTATCTCCTTGCCTCCTTCTCAATCAAATTGGAGGAGATGGACCAAGGTCCTGCCCCTCAGGTCTTATTTTCCAATGCAATTTGAGGACGAGGTAACCCAATGGGTTTTGAGAAGGAGGCGCGGAAAGGACGCAAGGAATAAAATAAATGCAATGAATATTCTCCCATTGGGGAAAAAGCTCTAGAATCCTAGCTGATGATAGTTGACTGAATGCTTGTTATTCCTCACCACCACAAGGGGGCGACGTCTCCATGCAGACTGGAGCACACGGTGACATCCTGGCCTTTAGAGAGCTAGCAGCAATAGACTTTAAAAATATACACTTTCAGGATGCTTTCTCTCTACGACATCTCTTGCTCACTTTGAGACCCGACCACGGCGGCTCGACACTTGCACCTGCACCCGATGGGCGTGGTCACTGTGACCGTGTTTGCTTGGCTAGGACCATGGTCCTGGCGTTTGGACCGCTTTCAACCCATCTCAAACACTAACGCAGGGAAGAGCGGAAGTGATTTTGGAGCTTCAGCTTGTTTACAGCACAGAGCAATGCCTTTTTTACATTTATTTGTTATTTTTTGGGGGGGGTGGGGGTTGGTTTTGATAACCCCCAAAAAGAAAATACTTTTAAGCTCATCTGCATATTTTTATATTTTATGTTTGACTATATTGAAAGTTTTTTAATGTCAGTTTGTTTGGGTGTAAGCTTTTTGCTGGGCTTCTGTACATAGATTTGTAACACAACAAATGACCCTTTTAAAGTAGTGTTGATTTTGACTTCTATTATTAATTCAAGTTTCCATCCCCATCTTCCTCTGATTTAAGAAACTAATGCATCAAATTATTGTGGGCAGAATTGGGCACAACACGGGCACATTATTTTTCAGGCACTCCTGTTGCCTTAGTGCTCTTTTTATATAATTTCTTGACAGTTCTTGTCTTACGCTACTTAAATCACCTTTTTATTTCGATTTACTTCAGTGAATTAGAAGTGCCTGTCTGTTTTTTTTGTTGAGGGGTTAATTGAATTGATGTTAGTGTATTTACAATTGGGATGCACTGATATCATCTTGAGTGTTGCTGTTTACAAAGTTATGAATCCTTTTATTGTGGCCAATGTTTCTTAGGTTGCGTACCAAATGGCACCCTTGTCCTTATTTAGTGCACTACTTTTGACTAGAACCCTGAGCAACAGTAGTGAACTATAGGGAATAAGCCTCTGAGTGTTGCCGTTTCTTAAGTTATGGATCCTGTGGCCAATGTTTCTTAGACGGTTCCAGCTCTTGCAGTACGTCGACAAGAGGAAAATCATTGAGTCAATTTCACCTGACGGTGTTGATAAACTACTTTTATAATGCAGCCCAGCAGCCTGGGTCGGGAAACCTGTTTTCATTCACTCTGAAATGAAGGACATAACTAACAGCAATGCGTTCCATCACTAATGGTTGAAGTTCTCTTAAAGTTCACTTTATGCATATTTGTTGTTGTTGCACTGATTGATTTGTTGACCAAGTGTGTTTTGTAAGAATGTTTTTCTTTCTTTTTTTTTTTTGTTTTTGAGGTGGTGTGATTTGATGTGTTTATGATGTATTAATACCATATTTTCAGTTTGATTCTAATCACTTTTCAGCCCGACGGATTAACTGGTTGCATTTAAAATTGATAAACACATTTTGCATTTCAAGATATTTATTTGATACATCAGTTGAGAGATTTGTTGACTCCCTGTCTTTGTCTTCTAAGCCAGTGTTTCCCAAATACATTTCTATTTTAATTTTTTTGAAAGATAAGCTTGAAATTGGAATTGTCAAAGAATTGACTCAACCACAAACACACATCCAAGTTTAGATTTGATATAATGAACCAGACAATCTTTTGTTATTTCTGGTTGTTTGTGAAAGTTAGCTGGCTAACTCATTGATCCTGCTTTGTATTATAACCCTTGGAGTTTCTTCCCAGAAGATTGTTTCTGAAATATTTATCTGTTTACTGTTGCATAGATGCTCTGTCTTCACTGTGGACTGGTTGACATCTGAAGTTGGTCAACACCCAGAGTGTGATCCAAAGAGCAGACATGCCTAACGATTCTACTACAGTCAATTAAAGTATGAAGCTGGCCCTAACTTAAGTCAGCTTTGTTTTATTTGTTATGATTTGGTGATGGTACGCACACAATTTGTGACCCAGGGTGGTTATTTTTTTGTCTGTGTACCTGCAGTGTATTCGTTAGTGCACACCGTAGCAAAATATTTTGCAACGGAAAACAATTTATTATTGGACAAATTTAGATTAGTTCCTCTGATTTGGGCATACACCCCAGAAGTGGCTGCTGGTTGGTCAGAGCTGACTTTCTGTCATGGCAACATAACTGACCATAATGTTCTGTCACAGACCATTTTGTTCTCACAAACAGCAGTATGATGATGTGACTGCCCCCCGACAGACAGACTGCTCTGAATTATGGAGCAGTCTGGATAGCCCTTATGAAAAATGAATTTACAGTGTTGACTGCTGTCTTTCATGAATCCCAGACACCCTGGACACACACTCACATACACACACGTTGACCTCCTTATAACACAGATTTGAATCCCTTACCATAAAAACACTTTTGTCCATGACTAACTGAACCCAGACAACACACACAATCTCAATTTCCCCACAAATGGACATAAAGCATTTGCTGTAGCATGCTCTTATGGTAGTTCTGATTAAGTACTTAAGCTTGACTTTTACAGTCTCTGTGGCATCCTCTTCACATACACTCTTAATCTTCCCTCCGTGTATGTTAAATCAGCCTTCTGCGACTGTTCACTAAGCAGAGGGAAATGGAAAGGCAGACTTCCTCTCGCACACAGAGGGAGAGAGCAGGAGGAGAGAACTCCTCACACACTGTTATCACGCGCGTCGGGCTGCAGGAGAGATACAGTACAGTACAGTACAGTTGTCAGAGGGAGGATTCGGGCTTTCCCGTTACCGGAGCAGCATGACCTTAACGGCTGTTCGTGGCTCGTCAACCGTGGTGATCACGCAGAGGACAGGGGATTGACAGACAGGCGCTCAGGGTGAAGACACCAGAGAAAGTTCGGGTTTGTGTGTCGGTGACCGTGTAAAAACATGAGCACATCGCTTACGCATGCGTCCTGACTTGTCGAGAGACTTCTCTTACGGGTGATTCCAAACGGTAGGCGACCTTTTGTTTGTCTACTCTTAAAAACAAATGAAATATGTTTATGAATTGAGATATGGACATGTAGGTCAGAGTTCACGGGTGTTATGTGCTTAGATGAAACCAAGTATTCTCATAATGTGTTTTACGGCCCAACATCTCTCGGGCCTCAAATACAAAACATACATCTTGCGAGATGTTTTATGAGACGTGTTGGCTCAACTGTGCAGCGTTAACTTTTGACGGCGGGGGAAGTAGCCGGATGGATCCCATATACACGGGCTCGTTTGATGGGCACAGCACAAGTTCGGGTCACAACGGTTAACAACCCACCAATTCTCTCCAATAGTCTGTACTTACGTTCTGCCAAAACCTGTTGCCTAAAACGAGTCTTGTCTCCTGTATTGTGTTGATTGTGATGCCTGTGCCAGATACTATGTGTGGTTTGTATTCCAAGCAGAGGCTAAAGCCCAGATATTCGTGACAGAGTAAATTGTGTCAAGCGCAGCTGGAGAGATGGCGTGAGCGGGGGAAATGTGGAGAGAGTCATTCCGTGCGTAAGCGACCTGTCATGTATAATTTCCAGTTTGCTAAACTGCCATCGTTATAATGCGCACCAAGCAGTTCGCCACGTGCGGTGAGCGTGCAGGAGCAAAAAGGCAAACCCACAGGCGCACTCCATGTCTCGTGCAATTTACCGTTGGCGTTTTCTTAAAGGTCAAATTCAGCCGTTTTTATCTCAATATCAAATGGTTTCTGAGCAACAATTAATGTGATGATTTTCAATCAAAATGGTCAACCAGAAATAAAATTAGCATCTTAGCAAATAGCAATATCTCAAGCAAGAATTTTGCTATGACTGTCTGGCAGTGTTCTGTGAGTAAGGAGGGGAAAACCGAAAACTCGCTGGTTTTGGCAGAGGTCTTATTGGTGTATTAACTAATTTACCGTCAGGTGAAGGCACCAGACAGCCTGAAATGTCAGGGATGGCATTTTAGCCTGTCTTTTCAAACAGCTCTTATACTAAAATGGCATTATCATAATTTTCAGAATGTCACACTATTATTCCAACCTCATAATGTGGAAATATATATAAAATACCGCTAAATAACGTTTGACTGCAATGGGCCTTTTTAAGGTTTTTAAATCACAAATGAAACGTCTCTTAAAAATTCATAGTGTTACACAATACTTCTGGTCCAATTCATGGAAAGTAGGCTAGGCTACACATTGAAATGAATTGGATGACACTGTTTGCAGGCAATTCATGAATGTCAAAGAAGGTTTTTCCTCTTAAGTGCAAAATCATCTTCATTATATAGCCTACACCCGTTTAGGTAAATGTTATTTCTTCAGGGATCATGCCTCCCTCTGAGCGATTTGACACTCCTACGCGCTCTCTCTCTCGTTCCCTCTCTTTTCATCCTCTCCTTGCATCTTCTTCTATATTTAGTGTGTCTTCTCATCTGCGTGCCTATCCCGCACTCGCTATCAGCGGTAGATGAATGGCGTTTCTCCGCACCCTTGCGTTTCCCAGAAGATTGCCGAGAGAGGAGCATTGGTACAGCACAGACGGATTATCCTCGTGTGTAATCCGTGTTGGTTGCGCTGTCATTTAAAATACTCTGTTAGGAGAGCAGCTCTAATGAGATGCCCCCTACCTTCGTATCTTTATCTGTTCTCTCTTTCCTCATTCCTTTGCTGGTCTTTTAATGCTAGTTTAGTGCCTGCCTGCCTGCCTGCCTGCCTGCCTGCCTGCCTGCCTGCCTGCCTGCCTGCCTGCCTGCCTGCCTGCCTGCCTGCCTGCCTGCCTGCCTGCCTGCCTGCCTGCCTGCCTGCGTGTGTGTATGCGTGTGTGCGTGCACTGGTGGGTTTAGTGATTTGGAGACCCCAGGCAGAGGCCAGTACTATAAATGGTTTTATAATAAATATGTAATTTAACTGTAAAAATGTAATACAGTGGCAGGTAGCCAGCAGTTACAGTAAAGAACGTTGGGACAGTAACCGAAAGGTTGCTGGTTTGAATCCCTGAGTAAGAGAGTGCAAAATTACTAGAATTGTCAGCGATTAGGTGAATGGATAAACAGAGTCAGCCAGAGGGTTAAATAAGGAACATTGATTATGGAATGGAAACCATGTGTGTATAATGAAGACAAAACGAAAATGAAACATGGATCCGTGGTGACTAGAAAGCCGGTGACCGCCGAACACCGCCCGAACAAGGAGAGGGACCAACTTCGGCTGAAGTCGTGACAATAATGTAAAAATGGATTACCTTCTTAATATGCCATGAACACAACCATTCATGTTTTCACCTGATTGTCAAACAAATCACTTCAAAAAGTAGGTTACCTTTGTGGGTTCATCCCAAAATAAATAATTCCAGCATCCGAAACCATTTTACAGGAGAGAAAGCATCCGAGCGAGCGAAACAACGCCCCTCTGTTTTACTATATGTAGCCCGTGTAACTGATGCTGTCTGGCCAAAAATAGTATGACATGGGCCTTGACGAAAATGGCACTATTATCAGCAGTACAGTACCTGTCTTTTTGTGAAATAAATGCATTAATTTAGGTTATTTTTGTATTTTATTTTCTATGCTCTGAACACACCTCATTGCTGCAGCTTAATTTCAGTGAAAGTCACGTTTTCAATCATATCAAGGGAAACAAAGCACAAACTCTGTCAGGGTAGAGTGGAGCATGGGGGGTCCTCAAGCTGTGAAATTATATTTAAATTATATATGCCCAGCTCTTGAGGCCCCTTGATGATGTGAGGCCTGAGGCAATTGCCTCGTCTGCCTAATGGTAAGTCTGCCGCTGTGTGTTCTGTGTGTGTGTAACGGATGTGAAACGGCTAGCTTAGTTAGCGGTGTGCGCTAAATAGCGTTTCAATCGGTTACGTCACTTGCTCTGAGACCTTGAAGTAGTAGTTCCCCTTGCTCTGCAAGGGCCGTGGCTTTTGTGGAGCGATGGGTAACGATGCTTCGTGGGTGACTGTTGTCGATGTGTGCTGAAGGTCCCTGGTTCGCGCCCGGGTATGGGCGAGGGGACAGTTTAAAATTATACTGTTACATTGATGCTGTTGACCCGGATTACTGGTTGCTGCGGAAAAAGGAGGAAGGTCAAAAGGGGGGTGAGTGTAACGGATGTGAAACGGCTAGCTTAGTTAGCGGTGTGCGCTAAATAGCGTTTCAATCGGTTACGTCACTTGCTCTGAGACCTTGAAGTAGTAGTTCCCCTTGCTCTGCAAGGGCCGCGGCTTTTGTGGAGCGATGGGTAACGATGCTTCGAGGGTGACTGTTGTTGATGTGTGCAGAAGGTCCCTGGTTCGCACCCGGGTATGGGCGAGGGTTTGTGGGTTCATCCCAAAATAAATCATTCCAGCATCTGAAACCATTTTACATGAGAGAAAGCATCCGAGCGAGCGAAACAACGCCTCTCTGTTTTACTATATGTAGCCCGTGTAACTGATGCTGTCTGGCCAAAAATAGTATGACATGGGCCTTGACGAAAATGGCACTATTATCAGCAGTACAGTACCTGTCTTTTTGTGAAAGAAATGCATTAATTTAGGTTATTTTTGTATTTGATTTTCTCTGCTCTGAACACACCTCATTGCTGCAGCTTAATTTCAGTGAAAGTCACGTTTTCAATCATATCAAGGGAAACAAAGCACAAACTCTGTCAGGGTAGAGTGGAGCATGGGGGGTCCTCAAGCTGTGAAATTATATTTAAATTATATATGCCCAGCTCTTGAGGCCCCTTGATGATGTGAGGCCTGAGGCAATTGCCTCGTCTGCCTAATGGTAAGTCTACCGCTGTGTGTTCTGTGTGTGCTCTCTCCTTGAAATGATGACACTTCAACAAAAAGACCCCAGCGCAAAGCTCCTAAAACCCCAGTCCTCTTGCCGTTCCTAAGGTCTCTTTTTACTGGTGGTTTAGATGCCTCACCCCTCAACCTTGTGATAGGATGATGATGATGATGACGATGATGATGATGATGATGATGATGATGCTAAAGGGTAACTTGATCTCCACAGGTAGCGCTGAGCAGTTATTAGGGACCACAGTGCATCATCATCATAAAAGCCCAACTCTTCAAACCACACACAGGTAGAGCAGGAAGATCCAGGTAAAAGATTGGAACAGAACAGTAGAACCAGGTAAATGTTTATAACAGAACAGCAGAACCAGTTAAAAGATGATAGATGTTCTTTACCATTTGGCCATCAGTTTTGCCCTCAATGCTCCTTATAGGACACATCACTGCACTCTATACTCCTCTGTAAACTTGTCATATGTGTATACTTGTGACCCACTGGTTGAGGCTTATTGAAACCCTCTTAGGCCTCACTCCCTCTTATCTGAGATACCTACTGCAGCCCTCATCCTCCACATACAACACCCGTTCTGCCAGTCACATTCTGTTACAGGTCCCCAAAGCGCACACATCCCTGGATCGCTCCTCTTTTCAGTTCACTGCAGCTAGCGACTGGAACAAGCTGCATAAAACACTCAAACTGGACAGTTTTATCTCCATCTCTTCATTCAAAGATTCAATCATGGACACTCTTACTGAGAGTTGTGGCTGCTTTGCGTGATGTATTGTTGTCTCTGCCTTCTTGCACTTTGTGGTGTTGTCTGTGCCCAATGTTTGTACCATGTTTTGTGGTGCTACCATGCTGTGTTGTCATGTGTTGCTGCCATGCTATGTTGTTGTCTTTAGGTCTCTCTTTATGTAGTGTTGTGGTGTCTCTCTTGTTGTGATGTGTGTTCTGTCGTATATTTTTAATCTCAGCCTCAGTCCCCGAAGGAGAGCTTTTGCCTTTTGGTAGGCCAACATTGTAAATAAGAATTTGTTATTAACGGACTTGCCTAGATAAATAAAAGCTTGGAACAGGACAGTAGAACCAGTTAAAAGCTTGGAACAGGACAGTAGAACCAGTTAAAAGCTTCAACAGTAGAACCAGTTAAAGGCCCAGTGCAGTCATAAAACATTTTATATATATTTCCACACTGAGTTTGGAATAATATTGTGAAAATTAAGATAATGTAATTTTAGTGTAAGAGCTGTTTGAAAAGTTCACATGAGTTTTGGCCTGCCTGGTGACATCACCATGCGGTAATAAGTTAATAGAACAAAAACAGAGTTTCAAACCTCTCTGCCAATAATAGCTTGTGTTTAGGTCACAGATCCCTCGCATTAGGCTCATCCAATTAGGCCCCTCACTCAGACCACTCCCAGGCAGTCTTAGCAAAATTGTTGCTTGGGAAATTGCTGTTTGCTAAAAAGCTATTTTTTTTGTACAATTTTTAGTGAAAAAAATAACAACAGTAAGGTACTTAATTGATTTGATATTGAGATAAAAAATGACTGCTCTGGGCCTTTAAAAGCTTCAACAGTGGAACCAATTAAAAGCGTGTCTCCTCCTGCCTTACTTTAACCTTCATGTTCTCCCTGTGTGCTAGCTAGCATACAAACAGTGTGTTTACAGGCCCAGGGCACAGAGGACAGTGTGGTTGTAGTTTATCTGTGTCTTCTAATAACGGAAGCAGTCTCTTACAGGATTGGTGGAGAATGTGGTTGGACTACTTTATGGGAAAAGCACCTTCTGCTGTTAGAGCAATAGGAGATGTGAACCGAAGGGAGGGAGTGGGGGAGTAACGGAGGGAGGAAGGGAGGCAGGAAGGAAGGGAATGTCTAAATTGATGAGAGAGGGCTACTGTATGAGAGACACATGGACAGAGGGGAAATGTAAGGAGAGAAACATGGTAAGGAGTGAGGAGGGGGAATGTAGGGATGGAGAGAACAGATGGTGGATGGAGGGAATAGATGGTGGATGGAGGGAATAGATGGTGGATGGAGGGAATAGATGGTGGATGGAGGGAGTAGATGGTGGATGGAGGGAGTAGATGGTGGACGGAGGGAGTAGATGGTGGACGGAGGGAGTAGATGGTGGACGGAGGGAGTAGATGGTGGACGGAGGGAGTAGATGGTGGATGGAGGGAATAGATGGTGGATGCAGGGAGTAGATGGTGGATGGAGGGAGTAGATGGTGGATGGAGGGAGTAGATGGTGGATGGAGGGAATAGATGGTGGACGGAGGGAGTAGATGGTGGATGGAGGGAATAGATGGTGGACGGAGGGAGTAGATGGTGGACGGAGGGAATAGATGGTGGACGGAGGGAATAGATGGTGGACGGAGGGAGTAGATGGTGGACGGAGGGAGTAGATGGTGGACGGAGGGAGTAGATGGTGGACGGAGGGAGTAGATGGTGGACGGAGGGAGTAGATGGTGGACGGAGGGAATAGATGGTGGATGGAGGGAATAGATGGTGGATGGAGGGAATAGATGGTGGATGGAGGGAATAGATGGTGGACGGAGGGAATAGATGGTGGACGGAGGGAGTAGATGGTGGACGGAGGGAGTAGATGGTGGATGGAGGGAGTAGATGGTGGACGGAGGAAATAGATGGTGGATGGAGGGAGTAGATGGTGAATGTAGGGACGGGATGGAGGGAATAGATGGTGAATGTAGGGACAGGGGATGGAGGGAATAGATGGTGAATGTAGGGACAGGGGGTGGAGGGAATAGATGGTGAATGTAGGGACAGGGGATGGAGGGAATAGATGGTGAATGTAGGGACAGGGGGTGGAGGGAATAGATGGTGAATGTAGGGACAGGGGATGGAGGGAATAGATGGTGAATGTAGTGACGGGATGGAGGGAATAGATGGTGAATGTAGGGACAGGGGGTGGAGGGAATAGATGGTGAATGTAGGGACAGGGGGTGGAGGGAATAGATGGTGAATGTAGGGACAGGGGGTGGAGGGAATAGATGGTGAATGTAGGGACAGGGATGGAGGGAATAGATGGTGAATGTAGGGACAGGGGATGGAGGGAATAGATGGTGAATGTAGGGACAGGGGATGGAGGGACAGGGGGTGGAGGGAATAGATGGTGAATGTAGTGACAGGGGATGGAGGGAATAGATGGTGAATGTAGGGACAGGGGATGGAGGGAATAGATGGTGAATGTAGGGACAGGGGATGGAGGGAATAGATGGTGAATGTAGGGACAGGGGTGGAGGGAATAGATGGTGAATGTAGGGACAGGGGGTGGAGGGAATAGATGGTGAATGTAGGGACAGGGGGTGGAGGGAATAGATGGTGAATGTAGGGACAGGGGATGGAGGGAATAGATGGTGAATGTAGGGACAGGGGATGGAGGGAATAGATGGTGAATGTAGGGACAGGGGGTGGAGGGAATAGATGGTGAATGTAGGGACAGGGGATGGAGGGAATAGATGGTGAATGTAGGGACAGAGGATGGAGGGACAGGGGATGGAGGGAATAGATGGTGAATGTAGGGACAGGGGATGGAGGGAATAGATGGTGAATGTAGGGACAGAGGATGGAGGGAATAGATGGTGAATGTAGGGACAGAGGATGGAGGGACAGGGGATGGAGGGAATAGATGGTGAATGTAGGGACAGAGGATGGAGGGAATAGATGGTGAATGTAGGGACAGGGGATGGAGGGAATAGATGGTGAATGTAGAAACAGGATGGAGGGAATAGATGGTGAATGTAGGGACAGGATGGAGGGAATAGATGGTGAATGTAGAAACAGGATGGAGGGAATAGATGGTGAATGTAGGGACAGGGGATGGAGGGAATAAATGGTGAATGTAGAAACAGGATGGAGGGAATAGATGGTGAATGTAGGGACAGGGGATTGAGGGAATAAATGGTGAATGTAGGGACAGGGGATGGAGGGAATAGATGGTGAATGTAGGGACAGGATGGAGGGAATAGATGGTGAATGTAAGAGGGAGGGAGATGGAGGGAATAGATGGTGAATGTAGGGACAGGGGATGGAGGGAATAGATGGTGAATGTAAGAGGGAGGGAGGATGGAGGACAGGATGGAGGGAAGACAGGCAGGGAATGAATGACAGCCAGTGCCTGTTCTGTGAAGGAGCCAGTTCCCATGGCAATACTTTGTCTCTGTGCGATGATGCTCGTCGACTGGAGAGTCTGGTGGAGGCTAGGGCTGTCTGGAGGTTTCTCTCCCCTCCTCTCACTCTCCCCCTGCAATACTCACTCTCTTGTTTTTCTCTCTCACTCCGGTGAGAGACATTGAGAGGGGGAAGATGGAGTGAGAGAGAGAGAGAAGCAAGAGAGTATCTCTCACTCCATCTTCCCTCTCTCTCAATCCCTCTCTCAATCCCGCTCTCTCTCTGTGTGAGAGAATTTGCTCTCCAACTCATTATAGAAGATAACAGCCTGAAGATGAGTTTCCTCTTGAAGTTATTGAAAATGAAGGCGTGTTCTCCATGAATTTACCTGCATGAGTAAGGAGAGAAAACAATCTAGGGGAAGATGAATTATGTGATTGCATCTAAAATATTGTTTATTCATAGCTGTTAAGGCCCAGCGCAGTACTTCCCTCGCTGCAGATATTTATTGAACCTTTATTTAACCAGGAAGTGCTGATTTGAAATCTTTTTCAAGAGCATCCTGGCCAGATAGGCAACACAAAGTCATTACACAATTCCAGACAGTTAACATGAAAAACTACAGGTAATCTAGAAAAAAAATACATTTAATTCACAGGAGTACAACACAATCATAAAACAGCTAATTAAAAACATTGGAAAGTTAAGGAATCAGCCTCAAAATCCTTCATCAATGATTTAAAAACACCAATCGGGACAAGTTCTTCCAGTTTAAAAGTATTTTGTAAGTCGTTCTAAGCCGATGGCGCAGAGTACATAAAAGCCCTTTTACCAAATTCAGTTCGAACAGTTAGCAAATACAGGACTAGTAGAAAAAATATATGTTTTATTCTGATTTCTCAGGGGTTGCTGCAGCACCCCTACTTCCCGTGGCTATGTGTTCATTATACGTTTTTAACTTTTAGGCAAGCATGTTACTCTCTGCTGCACAAACACACTTCATCACCAGCATTGAGAGGCTATACAATGGGGCAAAAAAGTATTTAGTCAGCCACCAATTGTACAAGTTCTCCCACTTAAAAAGATGAGAGAGGCCTCCATGCAGATCTCCTCTAGAGCAGTGATGTTTTGGGGCTGTTGCTGGGCAACACGGACTTTCAACTCCCTCCAAAGATTTTCTACGGGGTTGAGATCTGGAGACTGGCTAGGCCACTCCAGGACCTTGAAATGCTTCCTTCGAAGCCACTCCTTCGTTGCCCAGGCGGTGTGTTTGGGATCATTGTCATGCTGAAAGACCCAGCCACGTTTCATCTTCAATGCCCTTGCTGATGGAAGGAGGTTTTCACTCAAAATCTCACGATATATGGCCCCATTCATTCTTTCCTTTACACGGATCAGTCGTCCTGGTCCCTTTGCAGAAAAAGAGCCCCAAAGCATGATGTTTCCACCCCCATGCTTCATAGTAGGTATGGTGTTCTTTAGATGCAACTCAGCATTCTTTGTCCACGACGAGTTGAGTTTTTACCAAAAAGTTCTATTTTGGTTTCATCTGACCATATGACATTCTCCTAATCTTCTTCTGGATCATCCAAATGCTCTCTAGCAAACTTCAGACGGGCCTGGACATGTACTGGCTTAAACAGGGGGACACGTCTGGCACTGCAGGATTTGAGTCCCTGGCGGCGTAGTGTGTTACTGATGGTAGGCTTTGTTACTTTGGTCCCAGCTCTCTGCAGGTCATTCACTAGGTCCCCCCGTGTGGTTCTGGGATTTTTGCTCACCGTTCTTGTGATCATTTTGACCCCACGGGGTGAGATCTTGCGTGGAGCCCCAGATCGAGGGAGATTATCAGTGGTCTTGTATGTCTTCCATTTCCTAATAGTTTCTCCCACAGTTGATTTCTTCAAACCAAGCTGCTTACCTATTGCAGATTCAGTCTTCCCAGCCTGGTGCAGGTCTACAATTTTGTTTCTGGTGTGACAGCTCTTTGCTCTTGGCCATACTGGAGTTTGGAGTGTGACTGTTTGAGGTTGTGGACAGGTGTCTTTTATACTGATAACAAGTTCAAACAAGTGCCATTAATACAGGTAACGAGTGGAGGACAGAGGAGCCTCTTAAATAAGAAGTTACAGGTCTGTGAGAGCCAGAAATTTTGCTTGTTTGAAGGTGATCAAATACTTATTTTCCACCATAATTTGCAAATAAATTCATAAAAAATCCTATAATGTGATTTTTCTGGATTTTGTTTTTCTCATTTTGTCTGTCATAGTTGAAGTGTACCTATGATGAAAATTACAGGCCTCATCTTTTTAAGTGGGAGAACTTGCACAATTGGTGGCTGACTAAATACTTTTTTGCCCCACTGTATGTTGTAAATCTGTGACTCTATGCAGTCTGTTTTGCTGTTAGTTCAGTTAATGTCTGTGTCTGAGCTGCTGTGAGCCTAAAGGGACTTGGTGAACACTCTGCTCACACACACACCCTGCCTGGCTGAGGTTGGTCCACATTCTCCTCATTCACACACACACACACACACACACACACACACACACACACACACACACACACACACACACACACACACACACACACACACACACACACACACACACACACACACACACACACACACACACACACACACCTTTCCGTATTGGCTCAGTGTGACTTTAACCCCACACACACACACACACACACTGTCTTCTCCGTGCGGCTCTAACCAGCCATGTCTGGCGGGGATATTAACGTAACCGCAGAGACGGTCTGAGCGTAGCGACGCTGTCACAACGGATTAGCCTGACAATGCTCCGCTCCACCCAACTGACTTCTGGAGCCTCCGTTCCTCTCTTCTTCTTCTCCTCCTCTCTTCTTCTCTCATGTTTTCTCGCTCATATCCCCTGTCCTCTCGAAATCCTCATCTACTCCTCCTCCGTTCCTCTCCCCTGCCTTTCCCCTTCTTTCTCTGTTTTCCTCTTTTCCCTAACTGTCACCCCTAGTTCCCTAACTGTCACCCCTAGTTCCCTAACTGTCACCCCTAGTTCCCTAACTGTCACCCCTAGTTCCCTAACTGTCACCCCTAGTTCCCTAACTGTCATCCCTAGTTCCTTTTGGTTTGTTGGGCCAGTAACTGAAAGGTTGCTGGATTGAATCCCCGAGCTGACAAGGTAAAAATCTGTCGTTCTGCCCCAGAGCAAGGCAGTTAACACACTGTTCCCGTGTGCCGAAGACGTGATTATTACACACTTCTAGGAGTAGTGGGTGTGGATTCGGTGTTACGCACTTCTAGGAGTAGTGGGTGTGGAGTCAGGCGTAGAGAGACTTCTAGGAGTAGTGGGTGTGGAGTCAGGCGTAGAGAGACTTCTAGGAGTAGTGGGTGTGGAGTCAGGCGTAGAGAGACTTCTAGGAGTAGTGGGTGTGGAGTCAGGCGTAGAGAGACTTCTAGGAGTAGTGGGTGTGGAGTCAGGCGTAGAGAGGCTTCTAGGAGTAGTGGGTGTGGAGTCAGGCGTAGAGAGACTTCTAGGAGTAGTGGGTGTGGAGTCAGGCGTAGAGAGACTTCTAGGAGTAGTGGGTGTGGAGTCAGGCGTAGAGAGACTTCTAGGAGTAGTGGGTGTGGAGTCAGGCGTAGAGAGACTTCTAGGAGTAGTGGGTGTGGAGTCAGGCGTAGAGAGACTTCTAGGAGTAGTGGGTGTGGAGTCAGGCGTAGAGAGACTTCTAGGAGTAGTGGGTGTGGAGTCAGGCGTAGAGAGACTTCTAGGAGTAGTGGGTGTGGAGTCAGGCGTAGAGTGCAGAAGGTAAAGGACAATGTGTTTATTCCGGAACAGAAAACGGTCACGCCAAAACACCAGGCGCATACAAATGACCGGCCCAAAAACAGGAACCAAACAGACCAGAGAAAACAAGAAACTCGCACAACCACAAAAATGAACAGAGAAACAAGCCTGCACAAAAGCAGGCGGGCATAACCGGCTTAAATAGCCCTAACTAAAACCTAGAAACAGGTGAACCAACAAGACAAAACTAACAGAAATGGAAAAGGGGATCGGTGGCAGCTAGTAGACCAGTGACGACGAACGCCGAGCGCCGCCCGAACAGGAAGAGGAGCCACCTTCGGTGGGAGTCGTGACAGTGATGTGGGTTATGGCAGCCCCTCGCACCTCTCTGATTCAGAGGGGTTAAATGCAGAAGACACATTTCAGTTGAATGCATTCAGTTGTACAACTGAATAGGTATCCCCCTTTCCCTTAACTGTCATTCCTAGTTCCTTAACTGTCATTCCTAGTTCCTTAACTGTCATTCCTAGTTCCTTAACTGTCATTCCTAGTTCCTTAACTGTCATTCCTAGTTCCTTAACTGTCATCCTTAGTTCTGTTTGCTTCTTTTCTCCTCTATGGTTCTATACTGTGCTCTACACGTTTACCCTTTATCAGTATGTCTTCTCCTTAGCTTCCCTCCTCTCCTCCTCCTCTCCTTTCCTTCTCTCGTCTCCTCCAGTCCTAATGTCGTCATGGTCAACAGGGCAAGAAATCAGTCTCTCATTTCTGCTTTAACTCATTCTAATCAAACATGTCGCTCCCAATCGCCCAGATTTGATTACCAGGATGTCCGTATCCGAGGCGACCAGGCATGTAATGGTTGACACATTCATATTCCTGTATTATTCGTGTGTGTCTGTGTTTGTGCCTGTGTGTGTGCATGGTTGTGTGTGTGTGTTGTGACACATTACACCCCATGGTTGTGTCTCACGGCAGGCAGAGGGAGGATTTAATGCTCTGATGCAACACCTTGTCTCTGACTGTTATATATTTAGAAACAAGTTTTTCTTTATGCAAATATGTTCTCACTCCTCTCTCTCCATCTCTCTCTCCCCTTCCATCTCTCCCTCCCCTTCCCCCTTCCCTCTCTCTCTCTCTCCTTCCCTCTCTCTCTCTCTCTCCATCTCTCTCTCCCCTTCCATCTCTCCCTCCCCTTCCCTTCCTTCCCCTCTCTCCCTTCCCTCTCTCTCTCTCTCTCCTTCTCTCTCTCTCTCTCTCTCTCTCTCTCTCTCTCTCTCTCTCTCTCTCTCTCTCCATCATCTCTCTCTCCCCTTCCATCTCTCCCTCCCCTTCCCTTCCTTTCCTCTCTCTCTCTCCTTCTCTCTCTCTCTCTCTCTCTCTCCATCTCTCTCCCCTTCCATCTCTCTCTCTCCCCTTCCCTCTCTCTCACCCACTCCTCTCACTCTCTCTCTCTCTCCATCTCTCTCCCCTTCCGTCTCTCTCTCTCCCCTTCCCTCTCTCTTCATCCACTCCTCTCACTTCTCTCTCTCTCTCTCTCTCTCTCTTTCTCTCCATCTCTCTCCCCTTCACTCTCTCTCTCACTCTTTCTCTCCATCTCATTCTCTCTCCTTCACTCTCTCTCTCTCTCACTCCTCTTTCTCTCCATCTCATTCTCCCTCCTCCTCTCTCTCTTATCTCCCTGGCATTCTCTCTTCCTTTCAATTGTCCATCTCCTCTTTCTCTGTCTGTCTCTCCCCCCAGCCCTCTGCCTGCAGGGTGATGGGCTGCAGGCTTCCTAAGCTGCGGAGGGAGGGGGAGGAGAGGAGTCCCGGGAAGATTTTTTCAACCCTCCGACGGCCACAGGTGGAGACCAAGGTGGGCGTGGCCTACACCTACCACTTCCTGGACTTCCTGCTGGGGAAAGAAGGTACGTATACGGACAGACACACACACTCTTCTAGATCCAGTAGTCAATTCCAATTCGACTCTTAGTCATCAGAACAGATTAGACAGGACTCCATCCAGATGTATATGAAGTGGCTAGAAGTCTACTTTGGGCCTCCCGAGTGGAGCAGTGGTCTAAGGCACTGCATCACAGTGCTAGAGGCGTCACTACAGATCTTGGTTCGATCCCAGGCTGTGTCGCAGCCGGCTGCGAACAGGAGACCCATGAGGCGGCGCACAATTGGCCCAGCATCGTCCGAGTTACGACTCGTGTTGCGGGCCGGGCGCATGCACGCTGACACGATCACCAGTTGGACGGTTTTTCCTCCAACACATTGGTGCTGCTGGCTTCCGGGTTAAGCGAGCAGTGTGTCAAGAAACAGGGTTGTGTTTGAGCAGTGTGTCAAGAAGAAGGGTTGTGTTTCGTAGGATGCATGGCTCTCGACCTTCGCCTCTCCCGAGTCCATACTGGAGTTGCAGCGATGGGACAAGACAGTAACTACCAATTTAGATATCATGAAATTGGGGAGAAAACGGGGTAAAAAAGTATACTTCGGTCTTCAGGAACAGGGTGGACATTTCTACTGTCATTTCAACATACTCTTGGTTTGAGGAGGCATCCCAAGTACAGACTAATCCACGCCCTCCCTACCTCTCAAAACAAAAGGGAGATGAGAGAGTAGTGTAGTTTAAGTTTTGTTCTGTGTTTAGGGAATTGTGTGTGTGTGTGTGTGTGTGTGTGTGTGTGTGTGTGTGTGTGTGTGTGTGTGTGTGTGTGTGTGTGTGTGTGTGTGTGTGTGTGTGTGTGTGTGTGTGTGTGTGTGTGTGTGTGTGTGTGTGTGTGTGTGCGTGCCTGCAGTGTTTTGGAGCTGTTTGATGAGAAGCCCCAGGAGGCTGCTGGCTTCTAAATATACTAATTCTGCTATTGTGACAGAACACAAGGGATTGTGCAGAGAGTGAAAAAAGAGAGTTGGGGAGATGTTTTTGGATTGTTAAGTCTCACCATTTGTCCATGTTAAGATTCATTTTCTTTCACCTTGTATTTAATGGATGCAGGAAGTTGAGTCACAGTCAGTTGTTGAATTTGCTACATATTCAGAACTTTCAGCAGCCAGTACAGTGTTTGCATCTCAAATGGCACCCTATTCCCTTGAAAGTGCACTACTTATAAGGCTCAGGTCAAAAATAGTGCACTATAAAGGGATTAGGTTGCTATTTGGAACTCAACCACTAGCAGAGGAAGTCATGACCAACCAGACAACAGCTCTGAATTCAGCCGCCTCTGTTTCTGATAAGCTCAGATAGATGGGAGCACATGCATAGTGTACTGTCACGCTGGTATAAAGGATTTGGAGACAGGCGCAGGAATACACAATAGGGGTTTTAATATACCCAAAACAAACACGTATACAAAACACTGGGCTTTACCCAAACAAAAGAGAGAGGATAAACCTTGTTGAACGACACCCATAATACACAATATATAAAACACGCAGCATAACAGCTGCATCAACGGTTAGGTCCTCACACCACCAACGCACATGGGAACAGTAATCAACAAAACCATGGAAACCAAAGGACACATATATACAAATACTAATCAGTGGGAATAG
The DNA here is from genome assembly GCF_021184085.1 of Oncorhynchus gorbuscha. Taxonomy (NCBI): domain Eukaryota; kingdom Metazoa; phylum Chordata; class Actinopteri; order Salmoniformes; family Salmonidae; genus Oncorhynchus; species Oncorhynchus gorbuscha. The sequence goes on along the minus strand of NC_060181.1, from coordinate 17,574,070 downwards.
AGGACAGGTGTGCGTGATGAAGGTTCCTGAGGGATCCGTGACATGTACTGTAGACTCGTATGTACACACACATACCCATGCATCACAAACATAAATAAACACACACACACATACAAAACCTCACAATAAAACCCTCACAACCTCTCTTGAGTGCACACAAACATAAATAAACACACACACACACACAAAACCTCACACAACAAAAACAAACATAAATAAAAACACACACACACAAAACCTCACAATAAAACCCTCACAACCTCTCTTGAAACACAATAAAATCACAAAACCCTAAACACACACACACACATACAAAACCTCACAACCTCTCTTGAGTGCACACAAACATAAACACACACACACACAAAAATAAAAAACACACAAACATAAATAAACACACACACACACGACAGTTTTCAGAGTAGGTTGTATTGTCATCATGTCTCTAGACAAACAGGCAGGTCATTTATATGGTCAATTCATTGATGTCACCTGAGCTCCTTACGTCTGCATAGCAGTGCTCTGCTCAAGTGATCAAGGAAGATATTCTCAGTGCTCTGTGTGTGTGTGTGTGTGTGTGTGTGTGTGTGTGTGTGTGTGTGTGTGTGTGTGTGTGTGTGTGTGTGTGTGTGTGTGTGTGTGTGTGTGTGTGTGTGTGTGTGTGTGTGTGTGTGTGTGTGTGTGTGTGTGTGTGTGTGTGTAGTGTAGCGAGACCAAGAGCGCGAGTGAAGGATTCCTGAAGGATTATCTGATTTTGTGGAGATTCATTCCCAGCAATGGGATTTATTTGTGTGTGTGTGTGTGTGTGTGTGTGTGTGTGTGTGTGTGTGTGTATGTGAGAGAGACACCGTGTGTGTGTGCACATCATTGCGTGCGTGTGTGTCCAATTGAGGAATCAGTCTGTCTCTCAGTCTGACATTGAAGAGAACCCACGGTCAAATTCACTGTTTAATTCCATTTAGTTTCCATTAGAAATATTATTTCACCCTCTGTGACTTCATGACTCCCACACAGTAATGACAAATAAATAACCATGTCTGTGTGCTCATATCCATTCAGACTATCTATACCTAGATACTGTGTTACATTTATTTATTCAGTCAGACACATTGGCTTGGCTGGGGATTTTATCCTCCAAGGCAGCAGAGAATCCACTTGGACCATTTTGACCATAAATCAACCACAGGATTTGTCCAAAATGGCTCCCTACTCCCTCTATAGGAGTAACAGTGGCAGAGCAGTACAGTCAGTTGAAGGAATACAACAAAACAATCTGCTTTATTACATAATCATCGTCTCAAATGACACACTATTTCCCCTTTAGTGCCCTAATAAGTGCACTATATAGAGCGTGTCATTTGGGATGTAGCCATTGACTCAGACCAGTGTAACCAGTGAGCAGACTACCAAAGAAAAGAGAGAACTCGTTGGCAGAAGAGAGGGCTGGACAGGTTGATAAAGGAGGGAGAGAGATAGTAGGGGTGATGGAGGGAGAGAGATAGTAGGGGTGATGGAGGGAGAGAGATGGTGTGAGTGATGGAGGGAGAGAGATAGTAGGGGTGATGGAGGGAGAGAGAGCTAGTGGGGGTGATGGAGGGAGAGAGATAGTGTGAGTGATGGAGGGAGAGAGATGGTGTGAGTGATGGAGGGAGAGAGATAGTAGGGGTGATGGAGGGAGAGAGAGATAGTGGGGGTGATGGAGGGAGAGAGATAGTAGGGGTGATGGAGGGAGAGAGAGACAGTAGGGGTGATGGAAGGAGAGAGATGGTGTGAGTGATGGAGGGAGAGATATGTGTGAGTGATGGAGGGAGAGAGATAGTAGGGGTGATGGAGGGAGAGAGAGATAGTGGGGGTGATGGAGGGAGAGAGATAGTGGGGGTGATGGAGGGAGAGAGATGGAGGGAGAGATATGTGTGAGTGATGAAGGGAGAGATATGGTGTGAGTGATGAAGGGAGAGATATGGTGTGAGTGATGAAGGGAGAGATATGGTGTGAGTGATGAAGGGAGAGATATGATGTGAGTGATGAAGGGAGAGATATGGTGTGAGTGATGAAGGGAGAGATATGATGTGAGTGATGAAGGGAGAGATATGATGTGAGTGATGAAGGGAGAGATGATGTGAGTGATGAAGGGAGAGATATGGTGTGAGTGATGAAGGGAGAGATATGGTGTGAGTGATGAAGGGAGAGATATGGTGTGAGTGATGAAGGGAGAGATATGATGTGAGTTATGAAGGGAGAGATGATGTGAGTGATGAAGGGAGAGATATGGTGTGAGTGATGAAGGGAGAGATATGATGTGAGTGATGAAGGGAGAGATATGGTGTGAGTGATGAAGGGAGAGATATGGTGTGAGTGATGAAGGGAGAGATATGGTGTGAGTGATGAAGGGAGAGATATGATGTGAGTGATGAAGGGAGAGATATGGTGTGAGTGATGAAGGGAGAGATATGGTGTGAGTGATGAAGGGAGAGATATGGTGTGAGTGATGAAGGGAGAGATATGGTGTGAGTGATGAAGGGAGAGATATGGTGTGAGTGATGAAGGGAGAGATATGGTGTGAGTGATGAAGGGAGAGATATGGTGTGAGTGATGAAGGGAGAGATATGATGTGAGTGATGAAGGGAGAGATATGGTGTGAGTGATGAAGGGAGAGATATGGTGTGAGTGATGAAGGGAGAGATATGGTGTGAGTGATGAAGGGAGAGATGGTGTGAGTGATGAAGGGAGAGATATGGTGTGAGTGATGAAGGGAGAGATATGGTGTGAGTGATGAAGGGAGAGATATGATGTGAGTGATGAAGGGAGAGATGATGTGAGTGATGAAGGGAGAGATATGGTGTGAGTGATGAAGGGAGAGATATGGTGTGAGTGATGAAGGGAGAGATATGGTGTGAGTGATGAAGGGAGAGATATGGTGTGAGTGATGAAGGGAGAGATATGATGTGAGTGATGAAGGGAGAGATGATGTGAGTGATGAAGGGAGAGATATGGTGTGAGTGATGAAGGGAGAGATATGATGATGAAGGGAGATGATGAAGTGGAGGGAGATGATGTGAGTGATGAAGGGAGAGATATGGTGTGAGTGATGAAGGGAGAGATATGATGTGAGTGATGAAGGGAGAGATGAAGGGAGAGATATGGTGTGAGTGATGAAGGGAGAGATATGGTGTGAGTGATAAAAAGAAATGGGAGGTAGTTGCTCTGATGGAGGGAGGGAGGAGCCATTAAAGGAGAGAGTGGGAGCGAATAGGTGTGGGAAAGGGAGAGACAGGAGGAGAGTGCGGGTGGGAAAATGAGTCAGGTGTGATCACAGTGACTAAAGCTTCTCTCCTCAACTGACACATCGGGACTCCGAAGTCAGTTGATGAGTTTTAGAGCATGTAGAAAAAGAAACAGTCTTCTGACTGATGAACAGGAAGCTATAAATCCCATCAATCAGAATAGGAGCTTCAATTGGTGCGTTTCTGTCTGTGTATCTGCTGTGTTCGCCCAGGTGTGTGAGAGAGAGCAAGATACACTACATGACCAAAAGCATGTGGACATCTGCTCCTCGAACATGTCATTCCAAAATCATGGGCATTAATATGGAGTTGGTCCCCCTTTGCTGCTATAACAGCCTCCACTCTTCTGGGAAGGCGTTCCACTAGATGTTGGAACGTTGCTGCTATAACAGCCTCCACTCTTCTGGAAAGGCTTTCCACTAGATGTTGGAACGTTGCTGCTATAACAGCCTCCACTCTTCTGGGAAGGCTTTCCACTAGATGTTGGAACGTTGCTGCTATAACAGCCTCCACTCTTCTGGGAAGGCTTTTCACTAGATGTTGGAACGTCGCTGCTATAACAGCCTCCACTCTTCTGGGAAGGCTTTCCACTTGATGTTGGAACGTTGCTGCTATAACAGCCTCCACTCTTCTGGAAAGGCTTTCCACTAGATGTTGGAACATTGCTGTAATAACAGCCTCCACTCTTCTGGGAAGGCTTTCCACTTGATGTTGGAATGTTGCTGCTATAACAGCCTCCACTCTTCTGGGAAGGCTTTCCACTTGATGTTGGAATGTTGCTTCTATAACAGTCTCCACTCTTCTGCGAAGGCTTTTCACTTGATGTTGGAACGTTGCTGCTATAACAGTCTCCACTCTTCTAGGAAGGCTTTCCACTAGATGTTGGAACATTGCTGCGGGGACTTGCTTTCATTCAACCACAAGACCAGTAGTGAGGTTGGGCACTGATGTTAGGCGATTGGGCCTGTCTTGCAGTCGCCGTTCCAATTCATACCAAAGGTGTTCGATTGGGTTGAGGTCAGGGCTCTGTGCAGGCCAGTCAAGTTCTTCCACACTGATTCCAAACCATTTCTGTATGGACCTCGCTTTGTGCACAGGGGCATTGTCATGCTGAAACAGGAAAGGGCCTTCCCCAAACTGTTGCCATGTTGAAAGTCACTGAGCTCTTCTGTAAGGCCATTCTACTTCCAATGTTTGTCTATGGAGATTGCATGGCGGTGTCCTCGATTTTATCCACCTGTCATATGTAGTGTACATAGAGCTGCTGAAGTTTGTGATGTATTCAGCTACAGTGCTGTGAAAAGGTATTTCCCCCTAATTGTCTCTACTTTTACAGCAAAGAGATGGTGGAGGTGACCCTCTCAGTCTGAGGGCTTCTGAATGACCATGAAGAAATAGGCTTTAACTGGAGCAATCATAATCTCATTCTTCTTGGAGAGGACCCTGAGGAAGGCAGGGTCATCCTGGGGGTCAATGTCCCTAACAGTGCTAAGTGCCTTCATCACTAAGTGGTGAATGAGTCCAGCATTACCGCACTGTGCTGGACTAGTCAGGGGTGGTTTTGATAGGGATGCCTTCAGCATTGACAATGAGGATTTCTTCAACCCCATATTACATGTTTTTGAAACTGAATGTTATCAAATCTTCAACCAAAACCTAATATTAGATCAAGGGAACCTGAGAGAACAAATAACACGATTACATACTTATTTCATAGACAAAGTTACTCAACACCCAATTGGCTGTTGCATAACTTTGTTAATTTGTTGTTATTTCTTAACTGAGGTTTTCTTTATCTAAAATGAGCTTTTGGGTGAATATTGCAAAAAATTGATAGAATCATAAAAGGGGCAAATACGTTTTCACGGCACTGTAAATATAATTTATGATAAATATAAGTTAGCTCAATATATCATGTTTTGCTATCAAAAAACATGATATGTTGAGCTGTCAAAACACATGATATATTGAGCTGTCAAAACACATGATATATTGGGCATGATATATTGGGCATCAGAATATAAATAATGACTGGGAGTGTGTGTGTTTTTGGGAATCTATCAGTGTGTGAAGTGGGAATATTCAGCTCTTTAGGGAATGCATGAAGAGGTTTACTGGTAGAATTTGAAATGTAACTTGGACTGGATGGGGAAATGACCACACAGTAGTCAGACCAAGAAATATTTTACTCTCTAAACTACAGACATGTCATGGGGTGTTTTCTGGCAGTTCATCTGAACTCTGACCTGGTCAAACATTTCCTGTACTATGGATGCTCTAGAAGAACTGAGATTTTGTCTAGCTCCCAAATGGCACCCTGTTTCCAGCATACAGGACATTATGGGCCCTAGTCAAATGTAGTGCACTATGTAGGGAAAAGGGTGCCATTTGGGATGCAGACAGTGTGTTATGACCCTGACCAACAGCAGTCTAGCCCGCAAGCTCATATCTCAGCTGTGTGTGTGTGTCATACCTTGACGGTGGGAACCTCAGGGCATTAGGACGTGTATTTTATAGTCAGTGTTTGGCACGTATATTCCTGCTCAACTCTAGTCAATCAAATATACTGAAGACATGTCAAGGAGGTAAAATAAGCCCTGGGGTGGGAGTGAGTAATAATCCCCACCACCCACTTACTCTTGACGCACACACACACACACACACAGACAGACCGTCACCAGTCAAGATTAAAAGAGCATAGGAAGCTCAAGGTTCTGATTCCAGAATTCAAAATTCCCATTCTGGAGTGTAGTGGTTCTCATGCTGGATCTCAGACAGTCTTCTCTCAGGCCAGTGCCTGTGGGTAAAGTGAAGTGCTGATTAACAACTGAACAGTCATTCACTACTTCCTCCATCTATCCCACTGGTCAACAACTCCAGAGGCATGAGGAGAGGCCATCTGTTCCACTGCCAACAACTCTAGTCATGAGGAGAGGCCATCTGTTCCACTGGTCAACAACTCTAGTCATGAGGAGAGGCCATCTATCCCACTGGTCAACAACTCTAGTCATGAGGAGAGGCCATCTGTCCCACTGGTCAACAACTCTAGTCATGAGGAGAGGCCATCTATCCCACTGGAGTCATGAGAGGCCATCTGTCCCACTGGTCAACAACTCCTAGTCATGAGGAGAGGCCATCTATCCCACTGGTCAACAACTCTAGTCATGAGGAGAGGCCATCTGTCCCACTGGTCAACAACTCCAGTCATGAGAGAGGCCATCTATCCCACTGGTCAACATCTAGTCCCATCTGGTCAACATGAGTCATGAGGAGGCCATCTATCCCACTGGTCAACAACTCTAGTCATGAGGAGAGGTCAACAACTCTAGTCATCCACTGGTCAACAACTCTAGTCATGAGGAGAGGCCATCTATCCCACTGGTCAACAACTCTAGTCATGAGGAGAGGCCATCTATCCCACTGGTCAACAACTCTAGTCATGAGGAGAGGCCATCTATCCCACTGGTCAACAACTCTAGTCATGAGGAGAGGCCATCTATCCCACTGGTCAACAACTCTAGTCATGAGGAGAGGCCATCTATCCCACTGGTCAACAACTCTAGTCATGAGGAGAGGCCATCTATCCCACTGGTCCAACTCTAGTCCCATCTGGTCAACAACTCTAGTCATGAGGAGAGGCCATCTATCCCACTGGTCAACAACCAGTCATGAGGAGAGGCCATCTATCCCACTGGTCAACAACTCTAGTCATGAGGAGAGGCCATCTATCCCACTGGTCAACAACTCTAGTCATGAGGAGAGGCCATCTATCCCACTGGTCAACAACTCTAGTCATGAGGAGAGGCCATCTATCCCACTGGTCAACAACTCTAGTCATGAGGAGAGGCCATCTATCCCACTGGTCAACAACTCTAGTCATGAGGAGAGGCCATCTATCCCACTGGTCAACAACTCTAGTCATGAGGAGAGGCCATCTATCCCACTGGTCAACAACTCTAGTCATGAGGAGAGGCCATCTATCCCACTGGTCAACAACTCCAGTCATGAGGAGAGGCCATCTATCCCACTGGTCAACAACTCTAGTCATGAGGAGAGGCCATCTATCCCACTGGTCAACAAATCTAGTCATGAGGAGAGGCCATCTCCCACTGGTCAACAACTCCAGTCATGGCCATCTATCCCACTGGTCAACTCTAGTCATGAGGAGAGGCCATCTATCCCACTGGTCAACAACTCTAGTCATGAGAGGCCATCTATCCCACTGGTCAACAACTCTAGTCATGAGGAGAGGCCATCTATCCCACTGGTCAACAACTCTAGTCATGAGGAGAGGCCATCTATCCCACTGGTCAACTCTAGTCAACTCTCCCACTGGTCAACAACTCTAGATGAGGAGAGGCCATCTATCCCACTGGTCAACAACTCTAGTCATGAGGAGAGGCCATCTATCCCACTGGTCAACAACTCTAGTCATGAGGAGAGGCCATCTATCCCACTGGTCAACAACTCTAGTCATGAGGAGAGGCCATCTATCCCACTGGTCAACAACTCTCCCACTGGTCAATAGTCATGAGGAGAGGCCATCTATCCCACTGGTCAACAACTCTAGTCATGAGGAGAGGCCATCTATCCCACTGGTCAACAACTCTAGTCATGAGGAGAGGCCATCTATCCCACTGGTCAACAACTCTAGTCATGAGGAGAGGCCATCTATCCCACTGGTCAACAACTCTAGTCATGAGGAGAGGCCATCTATCCCACTGGTCAACAACTCTCATGAGGAGGCCATCTATCCCACTGGTTAACAACTCTAGTCATGAGGAGAGGCCATCTGTCCCACTGGTCAACAACTCTAGTCATGAGGAGAGGCCATCTATCCCACTGGTCAACAACTCTAGTCATGAGGAGAGGCCATCTATCCCACTGGTCAACAACTCAGTCATGAGGAGAGGCCATCTGTCCCACTGGTCAACAACTCTAGTCATGAGGAGAGGCCATCTATCCCACTGGTCAACAACTCTAGTCATGAGGAGAGGCCATCTGTCCCACTGGTCAACAACTCTAGTCAGAGGCCATCTATCCCACTGGTCAACAACTCTAGTCATGAGGAGAGGCCATCTATCCCACTGGTCAACAACTCTAGTCATGAGGAGAGGCCATCTATCCCACTGGTCAACAACTCTAGTCATGAGGAGAGGCCATCTATCCCACTGGTCAACAACTCTAGTCATGAGGAGAGGCCATCTATCCCACCATCTCATCCCACTGGTCAACAACTCTAGTCATGAGGAGAGGCCATCTATCCCACTGGTCAACAACTCTAGTCATGAGGAGAGGCCATCTATCCCACTGGTCAACAACTCTAGTCATAGTCATGAGGAGAGGCCATCTGTCCCACTGGTCAACAACTCTAGTCATGAGGAGAGGCCATCTATCCCACTGGTCAACAACTCTAGTCATGAGGAGAGGCCATCTGTCCCACTGGTCAACAACTCTAGTCATGAGGAGAGGCCATCTATCCCACTGGTCAACAACTCTAGTCATGAGGAGAGGCCATCTGTCCCACTGGTCAACAACTCTAGTCATGAGGAGAGGCCATCTATCCCACTGGTCAACAACTCTAGTCATGAGGAGAGGCCATCTATCCCACTGGTCAACAACTCTAGTCATGAGGGAGGCCATCTATCCCACTGGTCAACAACTCTAGTCTGAGGAGAGGTCACTGGTCAACAACTCTAGTCATGAGGAGAGGCCATCTATCCCACTGGTCAACAACTCTAGTCATGAGGAGAGGCCATCTATCCCACTGGTCAACAACTCTAGTCATGAGGAGAGGCCATCTATCCCACTGGTCAACAACTCTAGTCATGAGGAGAGGCCATCTATCCCACTGGTCAACAACTCTAGTCATGAGGAGAGGCCATCTATCCCACTGGTCAACAACTCTAGTCATGAGGAGAGGCCATCTGTCCCACTGGTCAACAACTAGTCATAGTCACTGAGTCATGAGAGGCCATCTATCCCACTGGTCAACAACTCTAGTCATGAGGAGAGGCCATCTATCCCACTGGTCAACAACTCTAGTCATGAGGAGAGGCCATCTATCCCACTGGTCAACAACTCTAGTCATGAGGAGAGGCCATCTATCCCACTGGTCAACAACTCTAGTCATGAGGAGAGGCCATCTATCCCACTGGTCAACAACTCTAGTCATGAGGAGAGGCCATCTATCCCACTGGTCAACAACTCTAGTCATGAGGAGAGGCCATCTATCCCACTGGTCAACAACTCTAGTCATGAGGAGAGGCCATCTATCCCACTGGTCAACAACTCTAGTCATGAGGAGAGGCCATCTATCCCACTGGTCAACAACTCTAGTCATGAGGAGAGGCCATCTGGTCAACAACCAGTCATGAGGAGAGGCCATCTATCCCACTGGTCAACAACTCTAGTCATGAGGAGAGGCCATCTATCCCACTGGTCAACAACTCTAGTCATGAGGAGAGGCCATCTATCCCACTGGTCAACAACTCTAGTCATGACTGGTCAACAACTCTAGTCATGAGGAGAGGCCATCTATCCCACTGGTCAACAACTCTAGTCATGAGGAGAGGCCATCTATCCCACTGGTCAACAACTCTAGTCATGAGGAGAGGCCATCTATCCCACTGGTCAACAACCAGTCATGAGGAGAGGCCATCTATCCCACTGGTCAACAACTCTAGTCATGAGGAGAGGCCATCTATCCCACTGGTCAACAACTCTAGTCATGAGGAGAGGCCATCTATCCCACTGGTCAACAACTCTAGTCATGAGAGAACTCTCCCACTGGTCAACAACTCTAGTCATGAGGAGAGGCCATCTATCCCACTGGTCAACAACTCTAGTCATGAGGAGAGGCCATCTCCCACTGGTCAACAACTCTAGTCAGGAGAGGCCATCTGTCCCACTGGTCCATCTGTCCCACTGGTCAACAACTCTAGTCATGAGGAGAGGCCATCTATCCCACTGGTCAACAACTCTAGTCATGAGGAGAGGATCTGTCCCACTGGTCAACAACTCTAGTCATGAGGAGAGGCCATCTATCCCACTGGTCAACAACTCTAGTCATGAGGAGAGGCCATCTGTCCCACTGGTCAACAACTCTAGTCAACTCTCCCACTGGTCAACAACTCTAGTCATGAGGAGAGGCCATCATCCCACTGGTCAACCAGTCATGAGGAGAGGCCATCTATCCCACTGGTCAACAACTCTAGTCATGAGGAGGCCATCTATCCCACTGGTCAACAACCAGTCATATCCCACTGGTCAACAACTCTAGTCATGAGGAGAGGCCATCTATCCCACTGGTCAACAACTCTAGTCATGAGGAGAGGCCATCTATCCCACTGGTCAACAACTCTAGTCATGAGGAGAGGACTGGTCAACAACTCAGTCATGAGGAGAGGCCATCTATCCCACTGGTCAACAACTCTAGTCATGAGGAGAGGCCATCTATCCACTGGTCAACAACTCTAGTCATGAGGAGAGGCCATCTATCCCACTGGTCAACAACTCTAGTCATGAGGAGAGGCCATCTGTCCCACTGGTCAACAACTCTAGTCATGAGGAGAGGCCATCTGTCCCACTGGTCAACAACTCTAGTCATGAGGAGAGGCCATCTATCCCACTGGTCAACAACTCTAGTCATGAGGAGAGGCCAGTCCCACTGGTCAACAACTCTAGTCATGAGGAGAGGCCATCTGTCCCACTGGTCAACAACTCTAGTCATGAGGAGAGGCCATCTATCCCACTGGTCAACAACTCTAGTCATGAGGAGAGGCCATCTCCCACTGGTCAACAACTCTAGTCATGGCCATCTGTCCCACTGGTCAACAACTCTAGTCATGAGGAGAGGCCATCTGTCCCACTGGTCAACAACTCTAGTCATGAGGAGAGGCCATCTATCCCACTGGTCAACAACTCTAGTCATGAGGAGTCCCACTGGTCAACAACTCTAGTCATGAGGAGAGGCCATCTATCCCACTGGTCAACAACTCTAGTCATGAGGAGAGGCCATCTGTCCCACTGGTCAACAACTCTAGTCATGAGGAGAGGCCATCTGTCCCACTGGTCAACAACTCTAGTCATGAGGAGAGGCCAGTCCCACTGGTCAACAACTCTAGTCATGAGGAGAGGCCATCTGGTCAACAACCCACTGTCCCACTGGTCAACAACTCTAGTCATGAGGAGAGGCCATCTGTCCCACTGGTCAACAACTCTAGTCATGAGGAGAGGCCATCTATCCCACTGGTCAACAACTCTAGTCATGAGGAGAGGCCATCTGTCCCACTGGTCAACAACTCCAGTCATGAGGAGAGGCCATCTGTCCCACTGGTCAACAACTCTAGTCATGAGGAGAGGCCATCTATCCCACTGGTCAACAACTCTAGTCATGAGGAGAGGCCATCTATCCCACTGGTCAACAACTCTAGTCATGAGGAGAGGCCATCTATCCCACTGGTCAACAACTCTAGTCATGAGGAGAGGCCATCTATCCCACTGGTCAACAACTCTAGTCATGAGGAGAGGCCATCTATCCCACTGGTCAACAACTCTAGTCATGAGGAGAGGCCATCTATCCCACTGGTCAACAACTCTAGTCATGAGGAGAGGCCATCTGTCCCACTGGTCAACAACTCTAGTCATGAGGAGAGGCCATCTATCCCACTGGTCAACAACTCTAGTCATGAGGAGAGGCCTTCTGTCCCACTGGTCAACAACTCTAGTCATGAGGAGATCTATCCCACTGGTCAACAACTCTAGTCATGAGGAGAGGCCATCTATCCCACTGGTCAACAACTCTAGTCATGAGGAGAGGCCATCTATCCCACTGGTCAACAACTCTAGTCATCTGTCCCACTGGTCAACAACTCTAGTCATGAGGAGGATCCCACTGGTCAACAACTCTAGTCATGAGGAGAGGCCATCTATCCCACTGGTCAACAACTCTAGTCATGAGGAGAGGCCATCTGTCCCACTGGTCAACAACTCTAGTCATGAGGAGAGGCCATCTATCCCACTGGCCAGCTCTCATGAGGAGAGGCCATCCCACTGGTCAACAACTCAGTCATGAGGAGAGGCCATCTCCCACTGGTCAACAACTCTAGTCATGAGGAGCTGTGATGGGGGAGACGTCAAATGACTGAGCCATCTATCCCACTGGTCAACAACTCTAGTCATGAGGAGACCCAGTCCATCTGTCCCACTGGTCAACAACTCTAGTCATGAGGAGATCAATCCCATCTATCCCACTGGTCAACAACTCTAGTCATGAGGAGAGGCCATCTGTCCCACTGGACAACTCTAGTCATGAGGAGAGGCCATCTGTCCCACTGGTCAACAACTCTAGTCATGAGGAGAGGCCATCTATCCCACTGGTCAACAACTCTAGTCATGAGGAGAGGCCATCTATCCCACTGGTCAACAACTCTAGTCATGAGGAGAGGCCATCTATCCCACTGGTCAACAACTCTAGTCATGAGGAGAGGCCATCTGTCCCACTGGTCAACAACTCTAGTCATGAGGAGAGGCCATCTATCCCACTGGTCAACAAAGTCATGAGGAGAGGCCATTAACAACTCTAGTCATGAGGAGAGGCCATCTGTCCCACTGGTCAACAACTCTAGTCATGAGGAGAGGCCATCTATCCCACTGGTTAACAACTCTCATGAGGAGAGGCCATCTGTCCCACTGGTCAACAACTCCAGAGGCATGAGGAGAGGCCATCTATCCCACTGGTCAACAACTCCATAGGCATGAGGAGAGGCCATCTATCCCACTGGTCAACAACTCTAGTCATGAGGAGAGGCCATCTGTCCCACTGGTCAACAACTCTAGTCATGAGGAGAGGCCATCTGTCCCACTGGTCAACAACTCTAGTCATGAGGAGAGGCCATCTATCCCACTGGTCAACAACTCTAGTCATGAGGAGAGGCCATCTGTCCCACTGGTCAACAACTCTAGTCATGAGGAGAGGCCATCTGTCCCACTGGTCAACAACTCTAGTCATGAGGAGAGGCCATCTATCCCACTGGCCAACAACTCTAAATCTATCCCACTGAGTCATGAGGAGAGGCCATCTGTCCCACTGGTCAACAACTCTAGTCATGAGGAGAGGCCATCTATTCCACTGGCCAACAACTCTAGTCATGAGGAGAGGCCATCTATCCCACTGGTCAACAACTCTAGTCATGAGGAGAGGCCATCTATCCCACTGGTCAACAACTCTAGTCATGAGGAGAGGCCATCTATCCCACTGGTCAACAACTCTAGTCATGAGGAGAGGCCATCTGTCCCACTGGTCAACAACTCTAGTCATGAGGAGAGGCCATCTATCCCACTGGTCAACAACTCTAGTCATGAGGAGAGGCCATCTATCCCACTGGTCAACAACTCTAGTCATGAGGAGAGGCCATCTATCCCACTGGTCAACAACTCTAGTCATGAGGAGAGGCCATCTATCCCACTGGTCAACAACTCTAGTCATGAGGAGAGGCCATCTATCCCACTGGTCAACAACTCTAGTCATGAGGAGAGTGTTTCCAACATTCCCACTATCTGAACCTGGCATTGTGAACTTCCAGTTGTGCCTCCAGCTGTTCCTTTGGCAGAGCGGAATGATAGCCCTCTTAAAACCACTGTGGTAAACATATAAATGAAATGACTCCCCCTCCTCCCTCCCTCCCTCCGTCCCTGCAGGGGGAATTAGACTAGTGTGTTGTGGATATCTTACTGGTTATTGTAATAGGAGTGTTAAGATAATGATGCCTAAATGACTGTTTAGTGACACAATCATATTGTATTCATCTCCAGATGTTATGTCAACCGGAGGGAGGGAGAACGAGAAAGAGAGATGGAGTGAGAGGAGAGGGGGATGGGTGGGGGTGGGGGTGGGTTGAATCCCTTTGTAGATTCAGGTTTTAGTATCTGAGGTATTAAGTTGTGGTTCAGAAAATAAGCTCCTCAGATGGTCTGAGTTATGTTTCTATATGATGGTGTGTGTGTGTGTGTGTGTGTGTGTGTGTGTGTGTGTGTGTGTGTGTGTGTGTGTGTGTGTGTGTGTGTGTGTGTGTGTGTGTGTGTTGTGAGAGAGAGAGAGAGAGAGAGAGAGAGAGAGAGAGAGAGAGAGAGAGAGAGAGAGAGAGAGAGAGAGAGAGAGAGAGAGAGAGAGAGAGAGAGAGAGAGAGAGAGAGAGAGAGAGAGAGAGAGAGAGAGAGAGAGAGAGAGAGAGAGAGAGAGAGAGAGAGAGAGAGAGAGAGAGAGAGAGAGAGAGAGAGAGAGAGAGAGAGAGAGAGAGAGAGAGAGAGAGAACAGGCCATATGATGGTCTGGGGAACAGATGGAGAATGAGATGGTTAACACGTCTCTGTGTGGCGCAGTTCATTTATTCAGACAATCTTCTTTCCAGGCCCATATGCAAATGAGATGGATTGAGAGAGGATGACAAGTATATAGACAGGCGACACACACACTCCTTAATTCACACATACAGTGCCTTGCGAGAGTATTCGGCCCCCTTGAACTTTGCGACCTTTTGCCACATTTCAGGCTTCAAACATAAAGATATAAAACTGTATTTTTTTGTGAAGAATCAACAACAAGTGGGACACAATCATGAAGTGGAATGACATTTATTGGATATTTCAAACTTTTTTAACAAATCAAAAACTGAAAAATTGGGCGTGCAAAATTATTCAGCCCCTTTACTTTCACTGCAGCAAACTCTCTCCAGAAGTTCAGTGAGGATCTCTGAATGATCCAATGTTGACCTAAATGACTAATGATGATAAATACAATCCACCTGTGTGTAATCAAGTCTCCGTATAAATGCCCCTGCACTGTGATAGTCTCAGAGGTCCGTTAAAAGCGCAGGGAGCATCATGAAGAACAAGGAACACACCAGGCAGGTCCGAGATACTGTTGTGAAGAAGTTTAAAGCTGGATTTGGATACAAAAAGATTTCCCAAGCTTTAAACATCCCAAGGAGCACTGTGCAAGCGATTAATATTGAAATAGAAGTAGTATCAGACCACTGCAAATCTACCAAGACCTGACCGTCCCTCTAAACTTTCAGCTCATACAAGGGGAAGACTGATCAGAGATGCAGCCAAGAGGCCCATGATCACTCTGGATGAACTGCAGAGATCTACAACTGAGGTGGGAGACTCTGTCCATAGGACAACAATCAGTCGTATGTTGCACAAATCTGGCCTTTATGGAAGAGTGGCAAGAAGAAAGCCATTTCTTAAAGATATCCATAAAAAAGTGTTGTTTAAAGTTTGCCACAAGCCACCTGGGAGACACACCAAACATGTGGAAGAAGGTGCTCTGGTCAGATGAAACCAAAATTGAACTTTTTGGCAACAATGCAAAACGTTATGTTTGGCGTAAAAGCAACACAGCTCATCACCCTGAACACATCATCCCCACTGTCAAACATGGTGGTGGCAGCATCATGGTTTGGGCCTGCTTTTCTTCAGCAGGGACAGGGAAGATGGTTAAAATTGATGGGAAGATGGATGGAGCCAAATACAGGACCATTCTGGAAGAAAACCTGATGGAGTCTGCAAAAGACCTGAGACTGGGATCGAGATTTGTCTTCCAACAAGACAACGATCCAAAACATAAAGCAAAATCTACAATGGAATGGTTCAAAAATAAACATATCCAGGTGTTAGAATGGCCAAGTCAAAGTCCAGACCTGAATCCAATCGAAAATCTGTGGAAAGAACTGAAAACTGCTGTTCACAAATGCTCTCCATCCAACCTCACTGAGCTTGAGCTGTTTTGCAAGGAGGAATGGGAAAAATTGTCAGTCTCTCGATGTGCAAAACTGATAGAGACATACCCCAAGCGACTTACAGCTGTAATCGCAGCAAAAGGTGGCACTACAAAGTATTAACTTAAGTGGGCTGAATAATTTTGCACACCCAATTTTTCCGTTTTTGATTTGTTAAAAAAGTTCTCCTCCCAGACCTGGACTAAAGCATCCGTCAACTCCTGGACAGTCTGTGGTGCATGGAGCGAGACATGATGTCCCACATGTGCTCAATTGGATTCAGGTCTGGGGAACGGGCGGGCCAGTCCATAGCATCAATGCCTTCCTCTTGCAGGAACTGCTGACGCACTCGAGCGACATGAGGTCTAGCATTGTCTTGCATTAGGAGGAACCCAGGGCCAACCGCACCAGCGTATGGTCCCTCAAGGGGTCTGAGGATCTCATCTCGGTACCTAATGGCAGTCAGGCTACCTCTGGCGAGCAAATGGAGGGCTATGCGGCCCCCCAAAGAAATGCCACCCCACACCATGACTGATCCACCGCCAAACCGGTCATGCAGGAGGATGTTGCAGGCAGCAGAACGTTCTCCATGGCTTCTCCAGACTCTGTCACGTCTGTCACGTGCTCAGTGTGAACCTGCTTTCATCTGTGAAGAGCACAGGGCGCCAGTGACGGATTTGCCAATCTTGGTGTTCCCTGGCAAATGCCAAACGTCCTGCACGGTGTTGCACTGTAAGCACAACCCTCACCTGTGGACGTCGGGCCCTCATACCACCCTCATGGAGTCTGTTTCTGACCGTTTGAGCAGACACATGCACATTTGTGGCCTGCTGAAGGTCATTTTGCAGGGCTCTGGCAGTGCTCCTCCTGCTCCTCCTTGCACAAAGGCGGAGGTAGCGGTCCTGCTGCTGGGTTGTTGCCTTCCTACGGCCTCCTCCACGTCTCCTGATGTACTGGCCTGTCTCCTGGTAGTGCCTCCATGCTCTGGACACTACACTGACAGACACAGCAAACCTTCTTGCCACAGCTCGCATTGATGTGCCATCCTGGATGAGCTGCACAACCTGAGCCACTTGTGTGGGTTGTAGACTCCGTCTCATGCTACCACTAGAGTGAAAGCACCGCCAGCATTCAAAAGTGACCAAAACATCAGCCAGGAAGCATAGTCTGCTTGTCTTCAGCAAACTGTTTGCAGGCTTTCTTGTGCATCATCTTTAGAAGAGGCTTCCATCTGGGATGACAGCCATGCAGACCAATTTGATGCAGTGTACGGCGTATGGTCTGAGCACTGACAGGCTGACCCCCCCACCCCTCCAACCTCTGCAGCAATGCTGGCATCATTCATACATCTATTTCCCAAAGACAACCTCTGGATATGACGCTGAGCAAGTGCACTTTGGTCGACCATGGCGAGGCCTGTTCTGAGTGGAACCTGTCCAGTTAAACCGCTGTATGGTCTTGGCCACCGTGCTGCAGCTCAGTTTCAGGGTCTTGGCAATCTTCTTATAGCCCAGGCCATCTTTATGTAGCGCAACAATTATTTTTTTCAGATCCTCAGAGAGTTCTTTGCCATGAGGTGCCATGTTGAACTTCCAGTGACCAATCAGTATGAGGGAGTGTGAGAGCGATGACACCAAATTTAACACACCTGCTCCCCATTCACACCTGAGACCTTGTAACACTAACGAGTCACATGACACCGGGGAGGGAAAATGGCTAATTGGGCCCAATTTGGACATTTTCACTTAGGGGTGTACTCACTTTTGTTGCCAGCGGTTTAGACATTAGTGGCTGTGTGAGTTATTGAGGGGACAGCAAATTTACACTGTTATACAAGCTGTACACTCACTACTTTACATTGTAGCAAAGTGTAATTTCTTCAGGGTTGTCACATGAAAAGATATACTCAAATATTTACAAAAATGTGAGGGGTGTACTCACTTTTGTGATATACTGTGTATATATACAAACGCATCTCATGGGATATTACTATTTGAAACACAAACACAGCATAGTTCCCTTGGGGTTAACCATGACGATTAGAGCCTGTAAGATAAGCTGTCCTCTAGTCCCATTGAAGCGAATGGCTCCTCTCTCCATTGTGTTCTGTAATGGGGGCGATTAGAGCCTAATTGCAGTCCACTAGTTCCATTGTGTTCATTGTGTAATGGGGGTAACCATTGAGCTGAGTCCTCTAGTCCCATTGAAGTGAATGGCTCCTCTCTCCATTGTGTTCTGTAATGGGGGTAACCATGACGATTAGAGCCTATATGATAAGCAGTCCTCTCGTCCCATTGAAGCGAATTGCTCCTCTTTCCATTGTGTTCTGTAATGGGGGTAACCATGAGCTGATCCTGCTAGCTGTAAGCGCTAATACAGACACCATCACAGGTAAGCCATGCTATCCCCATGCCAAAGGAGAGAAAGAGAGCTCACACACACACACACACACACACACACACACACATGCAGGAAAACACAAGAACACACACACACACTCTGCACTGTGGGAGAGCTATTGTACACAGCCCCTGGAAGAGCAAAACAGATGTGGTTTACTTCTGTGCACCGTGTGTGTGTTTGTGTGCACCGTGTGTGTGTTTGTGTGCACCGTGTGTGTGTTTGTGTGCACCGTGTGTGTGTTTGTGTGCAACGTGTGTTTGTGTGTGTGTTTGTGTGCACCGTGTGTGTGTTTGTGTGCACCGTGTGTGTGTTTGTGTGCAACTTGTGTTTGTGTGTGTGTTTGTGTGTGTGTTTGTGTGCACCGTGTGTGTGTTTGTGTGTGTGTTTGTGTGTGTGTTTGTGTGCACCGTGTGTGTGTTTGTGTGCAACTTGTGTTTGTGTGTGTGTTTGTGTGTGTGTTTGTGTGCACCGTGTGTGTGTTTGTGTGCACCGTGTGTGTGTTTGTGTGCACCGTGTGTGTGTTTGTGTGCAACGTGTGTTTGTGTGTGTGTTTGTGTGCAACGTGTGTGTGTTTGTGTGCACCGTGTGTGTGTTTGTGTGCAACGTGTGTTTGTGTGTGTGTTTGTGTGCACCGTGTGTGTGTTTGTGTGCAACGTGTGTTTGTGTGTGTGTTTGTGTGCACCGTGTGTGTGTTTGTGTGTATGTTTGTGTGCACCGTGTGTGTGTTTGTGTGCACTGTGTGTGTGTTTGTGTGCACCGTGTGTGTGTTTGTGTGCAACGTGTGTTTGTGTGTGTGTTTGTGTGCACCGTGTGTGTGTTTGTGTGCACTGTGTGTGTGTTTGTGTGCACCGTGTGTGTGTTTGTGTGCAACGTGTGTTTGTGTGTGTGTTTGTGTGCACCGTGTGTGTGTTTCTGTGTGTGTGTTTGTGTGTGTGTTTGTGTGCATCGTGTGTGTGTTTGTTTGTTTGTGTGTGTGTGTGTTTGTTTGTGTGCACCTTGTGCCTATGTGTGTGTGTTTTGTGTGTGTGTTTGTGCACCGTGTTTGTGTGCATCGTGTGTTTGTGTGCGTGTGTGTGTGCATGTTTGTTTGTGTGCATGTGTGTGTATATGTATGTATGCGTGTGTGTCCTAACCAAAACCCCTAAAGTCGATTGACGCAGGCCACGCTAATTAACATAATCCCAAAATCCACAACAAAATCAGTCTGTTTAAACTAGAAGTATCTGCGTCTCAATCCGCTATGTCGCCCTTCGGCATCTGCGTTGCCAAGTGGCAAATCTACCCCAGTGTTTTTCAGACCAGAAGACATCCTGAAAATCAGTCTTCTCACAAAAATGTCTGTAGCGTCTGAACGGTTTGGGCTACACTCTATGTAAAGATGAGACTCTCACAGTTTTTAGTTAAATAAATAATTGATACCTACAAGGCTCCTAAAATTCTAAATCAAATAGAACATGATCCATGTTATGACCATGTTAAAACAGGAGTTATGGTTTAATCAGCAGCAGATTTATCATGAAGATGCCATGTTATTATTCAATTTAAAATATAATATCTAAACAATACGCTCTCTCTCTGTGTGCCCCCCTCTGTTCTCCCTCTATCTCTCTCTGTCTGCCCCCCTCTGTTCTCCCTCTTATCTCTCTCTGTGTGCCCCCCTCTGTTCTCCCTCTTCTCTCCTCTGTCTCCCCCCTCTGTTCTCTCTCTCTGTCCCCCCTCTGTTCTCCCCTCTTCTCTCTCTGTGTGCCCCCCTCTGTTCTCCCTCTTCTCTCTCTCTGTGTCTCCCCCTCTGTTCTCCCTCTTCTCTCTCTGTGTGCCCCCCTCTGTTCTCCCTCTTCTCTCTCTCTGTGTGCCCCCCTCTGTTCTCCCTCTTCTCTCTCTCTGTCTGCCCCCCCTCTGTTCTCCCTCTTCTCTCTCTCTGTCTGCCCCCTCTGTTCTCCCTCTCTCTCTCTGTCTGCCCCCCCTCTGTTCTCCCTCTCTCTCTCTCTGTCCCCCCCCTCTGTTCTCCCTCTATCTCTCTCTGTCTGCCCCCCCTCTGTTATCCCTCTTCTCTCTCTCTGTCTGCCCCCCTCTGTTCTCCCTCTTCTCTCTCTCTGTCTCCCCCCTCTGTTCTCTCTCTCTGTCTCCCCCTCTGTTCTCCCTCTTCTCTCTCTCTGTGTGCCCCCCTCTGTTCTCCCTCTTCTCTCTCTCTGTCTCCCCCTCTGTTCTCCCTCTTCTCTCTGTCTCCCCCTGTCTGCCCACCCTCTGTTCTCCCTCTTCTCTCTCTCTGTCTGCCCCCCTCTGTTCTCCCTCTTCTCTCTCTCTGTCTGCCCACCCTCTGTTCTCCCCTCTCTCTCTCTGTCTGCCCCCCCTCTGTTCTCCCTCTTCTCTCTCTTGTGTGCCCCCTCTGTTCTCCTCCTCTCTCTCTCTCTCTCTCTCTCCCTCTCTCTCTCTCTCTGTCTGTCTGCCCCCTCTGTTCTCCCTCTTCTCTCTCTCTGTCCCCCCCCATCTGTTCTCCCTCTATCTATCTCTCTCTCTCTCTCTCTCTCTCTCTCTCTCTCTCTCTCTCTCTCTCTCTCTCTGTGGCCCCCTCTCTTCTCTCCCTCTTCTCTCTCTCTGCCTGCCCCCCTCTGTTCTCCCTCTTCTCTCTCTCTCTCTCTCTGTGTGGCCCCCTCTCTTCTCTCCCTCTTCTCTCTCTCTGTCTGCCCCCCCCCTGTTCTCCTCTCTCTCTCTCTGCTCTGCCCCCCCCTCTGGTCTCCCTCTTCTTTCTCTCTGTGTGGCCCCCCCTCTGTTCCCTCTCTCTGTGTGGCTCCCCTCTATTCCCTCTCTTTGTGTGGCCCCCTCTGTTCTCTCTCTCTCTCTCTCTGTGTGGCCCCCTCTGTTCCCTCTCTGTGTGGGCCCTCTCTGTTCCCTCTCTCTGTGTGGCCCCCCTCTGTTCCCTCTCTCTGTGTGGCTCCCCCTCTATTCTCTCTCTCTCTGTGGCTCCCCTCTATTCTCTCTCTTCTCTCTCTGTGTGTGGCCCCCTCTGTACCCTCTCTCTGTGTAGCTCCCCCTCTGGTCTCTCTCTTCTCTCTCTCTCTGTGTGCCCCCCTCTGTTCTCCCTCTATCTCTTTGTGTGCCGCCCCCTTGTTCTCCCTCCTCTCTCTCTCTGTGTGGCCCCCTCTGTTCTCCCTCTATCTCTTTGTGTGCCCCCCCTGTTCCCTCTCTCTGTGTGCCCCCCTCTGTTCTCCCTCTTCTCTCTATCTCTCTCTGTCTGCCCCCCCTCTGTTCTCCCTCTTCTCTCTCTCTCTCTGTCTGCCCCCCCCTCTGTTCTCCCTCTCCTCTCTCTCTCTCTGTTCTCCCTCTGTCTCCCCCTCTGTTCTCCCTCTTCTCTCTGTCCTCCCTCTGTTCTGTTCCCCCCTCTCTCTCTCTCTGTCTCCCTCCCTCTGTTCTCCCTGGCCCCCTCTCTCTCTCTCTGTCTCCCCCCTCTGTTCTCCCTCTTCTCTCTCTCTGTGGCCCCCTCTGTTCTCCCTCCCTCTCTCTCTCTCTCTCGATCTGTGTTCCCCCTCTGTTCTCCCTCTCTCTCTCTCTCTGTGGTCTCTCTCTCTCTCTCTCTCTCTCTCTCTCTCTCTCTCTCTCTCTCTCTCTCTCTCTCTCTGTCTCTCTCACGCTCTTCTCTCCCAACACCCTCTCTCCCTAATCATAACCCTCTCACACATATTCTCTCTCTCCTTTTCTCCGTCTACCACTCACACACACTTTCTCTCCAACACACACACACACACACACACACACACACACACACACACACACACACACACACACACACACACACACACACACACACACACACACACACACACACACACACACACACACACACTTGCTTTCTCTCTCTCACACTCACACACTTTCTTTCCCCAGAGGTGTCTGTGTCGTCAGTACTGTGTCTGTCGTCAGTGAGAGAGTTACCAGTCCAGGTGAGGGAGCTGTATGGTCAGGGCTTTGTCCTGGTGGCCGTCCATCCCTTCGTCCACCCCTGTGGCCCCAGACCTGCACGCGTCCAACGCCAGCTACACAGAGCTGTCCTCATCAGAGAGACACACAGGTACAGAAACACACACACACACAGTCTCACACACACACACGCACACTTTCTCACACACACACACAGTCTCACACACACACACACACACACACACACACACACAGTCTCACTCACATACTCACGCACTCTTTCTCACACACACTCTGATGTGTGTATGCACACATGACTGTAAGTCGCTTTGGATAAAAGCGTCTGCTAAATGGCATATATTATTATTATTATATACACACACACACAGTCTCCCTCTCATACACACACACACACACATTCAGTACCAGTCAAAAGTTTGGACACACCTACTCATTCAAGGGTTTTTCTTTATTATTACTATGTTCTACATTGTAGAATAATAGTGAAGACATCAAAACAATGACATAACACATATGGAATCATGTAGTAACCAAAAAAGTGTTTAACAAATATTTTATATTTGAGATTCTTCAAAGTAGCCACCCTTTGCCTTGATGACTGCTTTGCACACTCTTGGCATTCTCTCAACCAGCTTCATGATGTAGTCACCTGGAATGCATTTCAATTAACAGATGTGCCTTGTTAAAAGTTAATTTGTGTAATTTCTGTCCTTAATATGTTTGAGCCAAACAGTTTTGTCAAGGTAGTGGAGGTATACAGAAGATAGCCCTATTTGGTGACAGACCAAGTCCATATTATGGCAAGAACAGTTCAAATAAGCAAAGAGAAACGACAGTCCATCATTACTTTAACTTCTTGCGTCGAGCCATCCCGGATCCGGTATCGTGACTACAACCTCAAGCTCATTACCATAACGCAACGTTAACTATTCATGAAAATCGCAAATGAAATGAAATTAATATATTTGCTCTCAAGCTTAGCCTTTTGTTAACAACACTGTCATCTCAGATTTTCAAAATATGCTTCTCAACCATTGCAAAACAAGCATTTGTGTAACAGTATTGATGGCTAACGTACCATTTAGCATTAGCATTCAGCATGCAACATTTTCCACAAAAAACATAAAAGCATTCAAATAAAATAATTTACCTTTGAAGAACTTCAGATGTTTTCAATGAGGAGACTGTTAGATAGCAAATGTTCCGTTTTTACAAAAAATATTATTTGTGTCGACTAATCGCTCCGTTTTGTTCATTGCGTTTGGGTAAGGAAAAAAAATAATAATAAGTCATTAACTTTTTTCCAAATTAACTCCATAATATCTACAGAAACATGGCAAACAATGTTTAGGATCAATCCTCAAGGTGTTTTTCACATATCTATCGACGATAAAATCCATCGTGGCAGTTTACTTTCAATTCTGAAGAAATGGAACGCGCATGGATTTACAGATTACGCACACAGGACACCGGGCGGGACACCAGGTAAATGTAGTCTCTTATGGTCAATCTTCCAATGATATGCCTACAAACACGTCACAATGCTGCAGACACCTCGGGGAATATACAGAAAGCGCAGGCTCATTCCTGGCGCATTCACAGCCATATAAGGAGACATTGGAACACAGCGCCTTCAGAATACGGGGCATTTCCTGTATGAAACATCATCTTGGTTTCGCCTGTTGCATTAGTTCTGGGGCACGCACAGATAATATCTTTGCAGTTTTGGAGACGTCAGAGTTGTGTCTTTCCAAGGCTGTGAATTCCATGCATAGTCGAGCATCTTTTCGTGACAAAATATTGCGCTTAAAACGGGCACGTCTTTTTATCCAATAATGACACAGCGCCCCTATAGGTTCAAGAGGTTAAGACGTAAAGGTCAGTCAATCAGGAACATTTCAAATTTCTTCAAGTGCAGTTGCAAAAACTATCAAGCACTATGATGAACTTGGCTCTCATGGGGACCACCACAGGAAAGGAAGACCCAGAATTACCTCTGCTGCAGAGGATAAGTTCATTAGAGTTATCAGCCTCAGAAATTGCAGCCCAAATAAATGCTAACAGACACATCTCAACATGAACTGTTCAGAGGAGACTGTGTGAAAGCGTCCCACCTGGCCAAAAGCCAGGGGAAATGTAGAGCTCCAAATTCAAATAAATGACTATAAAAATCAATCTTTCATATATCACACATGCAAGATAGCAAATTAAAGCTACACTTGTTGTATTTCAAAAAGGCTTTTCGGTGAAAGCAAACAATGCTATTATCTGAGGATAGCACCTCCGTAAACAAAGAGAGAGAAGCATATTTCAACCCTGCAGGCTGAATACAGGTAATGAGTGGAGAACAGGAGGGTTTCTTAAAGAAAAACTAACAGGTCTGTGAGAGCCGGAATTCTTACTGGTTGGTAGGTGATCAAATACTGATGTCATGCAATAAAATGCTAATTAATTACTTAAAAATCATATAATGTGATTTTCTGGATTTTTGTTTTAGATTCAGTCTCTCACAGTTGAAGTGTACCTATGATAAAAATTACAGACCTCTACATGCTTTGTAAGTAGGAAAACCTGCAAAATAGGCAGTGTATCAAATACTTGTTCTGCCCACTGTACACACACACATACACACACTCACTCTCATTTCCCTCATTCAATAACTGCTACACAGAACATAGAGATACATAGTTAGCTAAGACCTTTCTCACCAGCAGGAGCCTCATCGGAATTCTTTTCTCACCCACAGAATCTGTGAAATGGAAGCAGAATCCTATTCTCTTCCTGGGATTTTCGGGAGAGATCTATTCTCAACCGTGGAATTCTTGAAGCATATGTGTAGAATGGGAAATGTATACAGCATATTTTTCTTTCATACTCCCACACACATATGCTTACACATACTAACATACCCCCCTCCCCATTTTTATTGATCACTTGCTCACACACGCACACATACATAGTTGGGTGCTTGGCTGCTCCT
Source organism: Oncorhynchus gorbuscha (assembly GCF_021184085.1). Lineage (NCBI taxonomy): Eukaryota > Metazoa > Chordata > Actinopteri > Salmoniformes > Salmonidae > Oncorhynchus > Oncorhynchus gorbuscha. The sequence goes on along the minus strand of NC_060181.1, from coordinate 17,548,687 downwards.
TTGATGCCCCTCCTGCCAAGTGGCACCTGTCACCGTGGAGACGGCTGATTGTATCATCAGCACCCACCGGAGGGGAACAATGTGCAAAGAGAGGGGAGCCATGAGGCCTCTCCATCTCGCTCCCCTCCTCTCCATCTCGCTCTCCTTTCTTCATCTTGCTCTCCTCTCCATCTGTCCTCCTCATCTGTCCTCCTCATCTGTCCTCCTCATCTGTCCTCCTCATCTGTCCTCCTCATCTGTCCTCCTCATCTGTCCTCTCCATCTGTCCTCCTCATCTGTCCTCCTCATCTGTCCTCTCCATCTCTACTCTCCATTTCTCTCTCCTCTCCATCTCTCTCTCATCTCTCCATCTCTACTCTCCATCTCTCTCCTCTCCATCTCTCTCCTCTCCATCTCTCTCCTCTCCATCTCTCTCCTCTCCATTTCTCTCTCGTCTCCATCTCTCTCTCATCTCTCTCCTCTCCATTTCTCTCTCCTCTCCATCTCTCTCTCATCTCTCTCCTCTCCATCTCTCTCTCCTCTCCATTTCTCTCTCCTCTCCTCCCTCTCCATCTCTCTCTCATCTCTCTCCTCTCCATCTCTCTCTCCTCTCCATCTCTCTCTCCTCTCCATTTCTCTCTCCTCTCCATCGCTCTCTCATCTCTCTCCTCTCCATTTCTCTCTCCTCTCCATCTCTCTCTCTCCATTTCTCTCTCTCTCCATCTCTCATTTCTCTCTCCATTTCTCTCTCATCATCTCTCCTCTCCATCTCTCTCTCCTCTCCATCTCTCTCTCATCTCTCTCCTCTCCATCTCTCTCCTCTCCATTTCTCTCTCCTCTCCATCTCTCTATCATCTCTCTCCTATCCATCTCTCTCTCCTCTCCATCTCTCTCTCCTCTCCATCTCTCTCTCATCTCTCTCCTCTCCATTTCTCTCTCCTCTCCATCTCTCTCTCATCTCTTTCCTCTCCATTTCTCTCTCCTCTCCATCTCTCTCTCATCTCTCTCCTCTCCATCTCTCTCTCCTCTCCATCTCTCTCTCATCTCTCTCCTCTCCATCTCTCTCTCCTCTCCATCTCTCTCTCATCTCCATATCTCTCTCCTCTCCATCTCTCTCTCCTCTCCATTTCTCTCTCCTCTCCATCTCTCTCTCCATCTCTACTCTCCATCTCTCTCTCCTCTCCATTTCTCTCTCCTCTCCATCTCTCTCTCATCTATCTCCTCCCTCTCCATCTCTCCTCTCCATCTCTCTCCTCTCCATCTCTCTCCTCTCCATCTCTCTCTCCTCTCCATCTCTCTCTCCTCTCCATCTCTCTCTCCTCTCCATCTCTCTCTCCTCTCCATATCTCTCTCCTCTCCATTTCTCTCTCCTCTCCATTTCTCTCTCCTCTCCATTTCTCTCTCCTCTCCATTTCTCTCTCCTCTCCATCTCTCTCTCTCCTCTCCATTTCTCTCTCCTCTCCATCTCTCTCTCATCTATCTCCTCCCTCTCCATCTCTCCTCTCCATCTCTCTCCTCTCCATCTCTCTCCTCTCCATTTCTCTCTCCTCTCCATCTCTCTCCTCTCCATCTCTCTCTCCTCTCCATTTCTCTCTCCTCTCCATTTCTCTCTCCTCTCCATTTCTCTCTCCTCTCCATCTCTCTCCTCTCTCCATCTCTACTCTCCATCTCTCTCCTCTCCATATATCCACTTATCGCTCCTTGTCTCTCCGTTAACATCATTCCCCTTTCGTTCTTGCTCCTCCTCTTCCATCCCTCTCTCCTCCTATTCCATCCCACTCTCCTCCTCTCCTTTCCTCCTTTTCTCCTATCACCCAGGACGCTGTCATCAGAAACCTTAGAAACCAGAGTGACTGCGGTTTTCTGTTTCAAAACTGTCTAAACATGTTATAGATGCTGTCTGAACATGCTATAGATGTTGTCTGAACATTTTATAGGTGTTATAGATGCTGTCCAAACATGCTATAGATGCTGTCTGAAGATGCTATAGATGTGTTATAGATGCAGTCTGAACATGTTATAGACGCTGTCTGAAGATGTTATAGACACTGTCTGAAGATGCTATAGATGTGTTATAGACACTGTCTGAAGATGCTATAGAAGTGTTATAGACGCTGTCTGAAGATGCTATAGATGTGTTATAGATGCTGTCTGAAGATGTTATAGATGTGTTATAGACACTGTCTGAAGATGTTATAGATGCTGTCTGAAGATGCTATAGATGTGTTATAGATGCAGTCTGAACATGTTATAGATGCTGTCTGAACATGTTATAGACGCTGTCTGAAGGTGCTATAGATGTGTTATAGACGCTGTCTGAAGGTGCTATAGATGTGTTATAGACACTGTCTGAAGGTGCTATAGATGTGTTATAGACACTGTCTGAACATGTTATAGACACTGTCTGAACATGTTATAGACGCTATCTGAAGATGTTATAGACGCTGTCTGAACATGTTATAGACACTGTCTGAACATGTTATAGACACTGTCTGAAGGTGCTATAGATGTGTTATAGATGCTGTCTGAACATGTTATAGATGCTGTCTGAAGATGTTATAGATGCTGTCTGAAGATGTTATAGATGCTGTCTGAACATGTTATAGATGCTGTCTGAACATGTTATAGATGCTGTCTGAAGATGTTATAGATGCTGTCTGAAGATGTTATAGATGCTGTCTGAAGATGTTATAGATGCTGTCTGAACATGTTATAGATGCTGTCTGAACATGTTATAGATGCTGTCTGAACATGTTATAGATGCTGTCTGAACATGTTATAGATGCTGTCTGAACATGTTATAGATGCTGTCTGAAGATGTTATAGATGCTGTCTGAACATGTTATAATTTCCCTGAAGCAGAAGAGATGACTAGGCTCCAGCACATGAGGATCCATTGTTTTGTTCACTCCTTCATCAGTCCTTTCTACACGTTCATCAGTCCTTTCTACACGTTCATCAGTCCTTTCTACATGTTCATCAGTCCTTTCTACACGTTCATCAGTCCTTTCTACACCTTCATCAGTCCTTTCTACACGTTCATCAGTCCTTTCTACATGTTCATCAGTCCTTTCTACATCTTCATCAGTCCTTTCTACACCTTCATCAGTCCTTTCTACACCTTCATCAGTCCTTTCTACACCTTCATCAGTCCTTTCTACACGTTCATTAGTCCTTTCTACACGTTCATCAGTCCTTTCTACACGTTCATTAGTCCTTTCTACACGTTCATTAGTCCTTTCTACACGTTCATCAGTCCTTTCTACACGTTCATCAGTCCTTTCTACATGTTCATCAGTCCTTTCTACACGTTCATCAGTCCTTTCTACTCCTTCATTAGTCCTTTCTACACCTTCATCAGTCCTTTCTACACCTTCATCAGTCCTTTCTACACCTTCATCAGTCCTTTCTACACCTTCATCAGTCCTTTCTACACCTTCGTCAGTCCTTTCTACACCTTCATCAGTCCTTTCTACACCTTCGTCAGTCCTTTCTACTCCTTCATTAGTCCTTTCTACACGTTCATCAGTCCTTTCTACATGTTCATCAGTCCTTTCTACACGTTCATCAGTCCTTTCTACATGTTCATCAGTCCTTTCTACACGTTCATCAGTCCTTTCTACACTTTCAACAGTCCTTTCTACACGTTCATTAGTCCTTTCTACACGTTCATTAGTCCTTTCTACACGTTCATTAGTCCTTTCTACACGTTCATCAGTCCTTTCTACACGTTCATTAGTCCTTTCTACACGTTCATCAGTCCTTTCTACATGTTCATCAGTCCTTTCTACATGTTCATCAGTCCTTTCTACACCTTCGTCAGTCCTTTCTACTCCTTCATCAGTCCTTTCTACATGTTCATTAGTCCTTTCTACACTTTCATCAGTCCTTTCTATCGTTCACGTTCATCAGTCCTTTCTACATGTTCATCAGTCCTTTCTACACGTTCATCAGTCCTTTCTACGTTCATCAGTCCTTCATCAGTCCTTTCTACACAGTCCTTTCTACACGTCTTCGTCAGTCCTTTCTACACCTTCATCAGTCCTTTCTACACCTTCGTCAGTCCTTTCTACTCCTTCATTAGTCCTTTCTACACCTTCATCAGTCCTTTCTACACCTTCATCAGTCCTTTCTACACCTTCATCAGTCCTTTCTACACCTTCATCAGTCCTTTTCTTCATCAGTCCTTTCTACACGTTCATCAGTCCTTTCTACACCTTCATTAGTCCTTTCTACACGTTCATCAGTCCTTTCTACACGTTCATCAGTCCTTTCTACATGTTCATCAGTCCTTTCTACACCTTCATCAGTCCTTTCTACACCTTCATCAGTCCTTTCTACACCTTCATCAGTCCTTCCTACACCTTCATCAGTCCTTTCTACACCTTCATCAGTCCTTTCTACACCTTCATCAGTCCTTTCTACACGTTCATCAGTCCTTTCTACACCTTCATTAGTCCTTTCTACACATTCATCAGTCCTTTCTACACCTTCATTAGTCCTTTCTACACGTTCATCAGTCCTTTCTACACGTTCATAAGTCCTTTCTACACGTTCATCAGTCCTTTCTACACGTTCATAAGTCCTTTCTACACGTTCATCAGTCCTTTCTACACGTTCATCAGTCCTTTCTACACGTTCATTAGTCCTTTCTACACCTTCGTCAGTCCTTTCTACTCCTTCATCAGTCCTTTCTACACGTTCATTAGTCCTTTCTACACGTTCATCAGTCCTTTCTACACGTTCATCAGTCCTTTCTACACGTTCATTAGTCCTTTCTACACGTTCATTAGTCCTTTCTACACGTTCATTAGTCCTTTCTACACCTTCATCAGTCCTTTCTACACGTTCATTAGTCCTTTCTACATGTTCATTAGTCCTTTCTACACGTTCGTCAGTCCTTTCTACACCTTCTTCAGTCCTTTCTACACGTTCATCAGTCCTTTCTACACGTTCATCAGTCCTTTCTACACTTTCAACAGTCCTTTCTACACGTTCATCAGTCCTTTCTACATGTTCATCAGTCCTTTCTACACCTTCATCAGTCCTTTCTACACCTTCATCAGTCCTTTCTACACGTTCGTCAGTCCTTTCTACACCTTCGTCAGTCCTTTCTACACCTTCATCAGTCCTTCCTACACCTTCATCAGTCCTTTCTACACCTTCATCAGTCCTTTCTACACCTTCATCAGTCCTTTCTACATGTTCATCAGTCCTTTCTACACCTTCATCAGTCCTTTCTACACATTCATCAGTCCTTTCTACACCTTCATCAGTCCTTCCTACACCTTCATCAGTCCTTTCTACACCTTCATCAGTCCTTTCTACACCTTCATCAGTCCTTTCTACACCTTCATCAGTCCTTTCTACACGTTCATCAGTCCTTTCTACACCTTCATTAGTCCTTTCTACACGTTCATCAGTCCTTTCTACACGTTCATCAGTCCTTTCTACATGTTCATCAGTCCTTTCTACACCTTCATCAGTCCTTTCTACACCTTCATCAGTCCTTTCTACACCTTCATCAGTCCTTCCTACACCTTCATCAGTCCTTTCTACACCTTCATCAGTCCTTTCTACACCTTCATCAGTCCTTTCTACACGTTCATCAGTCCTTTCTACACCTTCATTAGTCCTTTCTACACATTCATTAGTCCTTTCTACACCTTCATTAGTCCTTTCTACACGTTCATCAGTCCTTTCTACACGTTCATAAGTCCTTTCTACACGTTCATCAGTCCTTTCTACACGTTCATCAGTCCTTTCTACACGTTCATCAGTCCTTTCTACACGTTCATCAGTCCTTTCTACACGTTCATTAGTCCTTTCTACACCTTCATCAGTCCTTTCTACACCTTCATTAGTCCTTTCTACATGTTCATCAGTCCTTTCTACATGTTCATCAGTCCTTTCTACACCTTCATTAGTCCTTTCTACACCTTCATCAGTCCTTTCTACACCTTCATTAGTCCTTTCTACACGTTCATCAGTCCTTTCTACACGTTCATCAGTCCTTTCTACACGTTCATTAGTCCTTTCTACACGTTCATCAGTCCTTTCTACACGTTCATCAGTCCTTTCTACACCTTCATTAGTCCTTTCTACACCTTCATCAGTCCTTTCTACATGTTCATCAGTCCTTTCTACACGTTCATCAGTCCTTTCTACAACTTCATTAGTCCTTTCTACACCTTCATCAGTCCTTTCTACACCTTCATCAGTCCTTTCTACACGTTCATTAGTCCTTTCTACACGTTCATCAGTCCTTTCTACATGTTCATCAGTCCTTTCTACACCTTCATCAGTCCTTTCTACAACTTCATTAGTCCTTTCTACACCTTCATCAGTCCTTTCTACACCTTCATCAGTCCTTTCTACACGTTCATTAGTCCTTTCTACACCTTCATCAGTCCTTTCTACACCTTCATCAGTCCTTTCTACACGTTCATTAGTCCTTTCTACACGTTCATCAGTCCTTTCTACATGTTCATCAGTCCTTTCTACATGTTCATCAGTCCTTTCTACATGTTCATCAGTCCTTTCTACACCTTCATCAGTCCTTTCTACACGTTCATCAGTCCTTTCTACACGTTCATTAGTCCTTTCTACACCTTCATCAGTCCTTTCTACACCTTCATTAGTCCTTTCTACACGTTCATCAGTCCTTTCTACACGTTCATCAGTCCTTTCTAAACCTTCATTAGTCCTTTCTACACCTTCATCAGTCCTTTCTACACCTTCATCAGTCCTTTCTACACGTTCATCAGTCCTTTCTACACGTTCATCAGTCCTTTCTACACGTTCATTAGTCCTTTCTACACGTTCATCAGTCCTTTCTACATGTTCATCAGTCCTTTCTACACCTTCATCAGTCCTTTCTACACCTTCATCAGTCCTTTCTACACCTTCATCAGTCCTTTCTACACCTTCATCAGTCCTTTCTACACCTTCATTAGTCCTTTCTACACCTTCATTAGTCCTTTCTACACCTTCATCCGTCCTTTCTACACCTTCATTAGTCCTTTCTACACGTTCATCAGTCCTTTCTACACGTTCATCAGTCCTTTCTACACGTTCATCAGTCCTTTCTACACGTTCATCAGTCCTTTCTACATGTTCATCAGTCCTTTCTACACCTTCATCAGTCCTTTCTACACGTTCATCAGTCCTTTCTACACGTTCATTAGTCCTTTCTACACGTTCATCAGTCCTTTCTACACGTTCATTAGTCCTTTCTACACGTTCATTAGTCCTTTCTACACGTTCATCAGTCCTTTCTACACCTTCATCAGTCCTTTCTACACGTTCATCAGTCCTTTCTACACGTTCATCAGTCCTTTCTACACGTTCGTCAGTCCTTTCTACACCTTCGTCAGTCCTTTCTACACGTTCATCAGTCCTTTCTACACGTTCATCAGTCCTTTCTACACGTTCATCAGTCCTTTCTACACCTTCATCAGTCCTTTCTACACCTTCATCAGTCCTTTTCCTTCATCAGTCCTTTTACACCTTCATCAGTCCTTTCTACACCTTCATCAGTCCTTTCTACATGTTCATCAGTCCTTTCTACACCTTCATCAGTCCTTTCTACACCTTCATCAGTCCTTTCTACACCTTCATCAGTCCTTTCTACACGTTCATCAGTCCTTTCTACATGTTCATCAGTCCTTTCTACACCTTCATCAGTCCTTTCTACACCTTCATCAGTCCTTTCTACACCTTCATCAGTCCTTTCTACACCTTCATCAGTCCTTTCTACACGTTCATCAGTCCTTTCTACACCTTCATCAGTCCTTTCTACACCTTCATTAGTCCTCTCTACATGTTCATCAGTCCTTTCTACACGTTCATCAGTCCTTTCTACACCTTCATTAGTCCTTTCTACACCTTCATCAGTCCTTTCTACACCTTCATTAGTCCTTTCTACCGTTCATCAGTCCTTTCTACACCTTCATCAGTCCTTTCTGCACGTTCATCAGTCCTTTCTACACCTTCGTCAGTCCTTTCTGCACGTTCATGTGTTTCTTTGAGAAGAAAGTCAGTATGCATCCTAAATGGCTATTCCCTACATAGTGCACTACTTTTGATCATAGCCCTATGGACCACTATGAGCCCTGGCCAAAGTAGTGCACTATATAGGGAATAGGATGCCATTTGGTACACATCTAAAAAAGGCTCATGTCTTCCTTAATCCCTCTTTCATTTCTCTCCAGTTCAGAGAAGTCCCAGCTGATGTGGGCAGGCCATCGCCTGGAGACAGACGTGTGTGTGGCGGGTCACCAGGCCCCCGACCCGGATGTCATCCAGAACTACGTGAAGAAGGTCACCATTAGTCCTAAAGCACAGATCTAGGATCAGCTTACTACTCCCACTTAGCTCCACTCTGAGAGGAGTTGCCCATAGGCACAGATCTAGGATCAACAAATTCCTCCCAAATTTGAGCTTAAAGGGACATTACACTCCGGAATTCCTCCCCAAAATGAAACCTAAATATTTGACAGAGAAGAGACTAGGGGAAAGCTCATCCTAATTCCCTTGGATGGCACTTACCTTCCTCAGCTCCTTCCCCTACTGGTTATGTACACCTGTATCATTCTTTAGGTCCATGTAGATGGAGTGGAGGAAAGAAAAGGAGAAGTTAGGAGAGGAAACCACTTCAAACTATTGAGATGCCGCCCTAATGTCACTATCAGCTGTGACATCATAATTTAACAACCACAAAAGCCCTCTTAGTATAACAATATAGTAGTGAATTTATCTCATTCTACAGTGACCATGAGAAGTGAACAGTCAGAGCACAAAGGGGAGCGGTGATTGGATTGAAATGCACAGGGCTCAGTATAATGTGATATGGTTAGGCAGCATGACATGAATAGGCAATCAGATAGCAGCCTGGCTGCCAGGAAATAGCTGAAAAGAACCACAGACAGGAGCCAATAGGAGAGTGAGGGACAGAGAGACCGGTCTTATCACACTGCAGAGGTGGGCACTGCTTCCCTATGATACACGCACACACTAAATATGAATAAGTAAATGTCAAGGAGGTATAATGAACCTTTGGGTGGGAGTGTGTGACACACGCACGCATATATTTAGTATTTTCCGCCCCAATCTTGACAGACTGAAGTGGTGGGCAGTGTCTGTTCAGTGTCTCCCTTATTCATCTGTCTCGCTCCACAAAATGTGTGTGTGTTGATTGTCTTTGTGTTGATTGTGATTGGTGGAGGGATGATAATGGGGAAAGAGGTCTCATTATTTTGTGTGGTAGTTAGCATTCTGTGTTCTCTCTGACGAGCCCCACTCAAACTGTCAGCGTTAATATCAACTGACAATTAACCAGAGGAGCTCCGTGTGAGGGAGAAGGAGAATGACAGACACACACACACACACACACACACACACACACACACACACACACACACACACACACACACACACACACACACACACACACACACACACACACACACACACACACACACACACACACACACACACACACACACAGTGGATAATTAGGTTCCTTTGTCATTAGAATATTTGATCTTTAGGGACGATTAGATTGGCTCTTATTTTGCATAATGTCTATTGTGTAAATGAGCCTCTGTGTTGGTGAGTGTGTAAATGACGTATGTGAATCAATATACCAAGCATTTCATTCACAGAACAGTACACCAGAGCTAACAGACAATGGAAGCCAAAGGCCCCACTGGCCAGATGTGTAGCTATTAGAATACAGAATTAAGCAATAAGGCCCGAGGAGATGTGGTATATGACCAATATACCACGGCTAAGGGCTGTTCTTTCACGATGCACCACAGAGTGCCTGGATACAACCATTAGCCATGTTATACTGGCCATATACTACAAACCCCCAATGTGCCTTATTGCTATTATAAACTGGTTACCAATGTAATTAGAACAGTAAAAAGTATATTTTTGTTATACCCATGGTATATGGTCTAATATATCACGGCTTTCAGCCAATCAGCATTCGGGGCTAAAACCACCCAGTTTATAATTAGAAATATAGCCCGGGCCGTTTCTATTTCTGTAGCTACCCATCAATCCTGTGTGTTGACGTGCCTAACGACAGATCGCTGCATGAATCTGAATGGCTCAATCACATTAGTCGCCTACAGCTCCTGGTCCGTCATGTTACTGTGTGGGGTATTACAGCTCCTGGTCTGTCATGTCACTGTGTGGGGTATTACAGCTCCTGGTCTGTCATGTCACTGTGTGGGGTATTACAGCTCCTAGTCTGTCATGTCACTGTGTGGGGTATTACAGCTCCTGGTCTGTCATGTCACTGTGTAACTGTGTGGGGTATTACAGCTCCTGGTCTGTCATGTCACTGTGTGGGGTATTACAGCTCCTGGTCTGTCATGTCACTGTGTCACTGTGTGGGGTATTACAGCTCCTGGTCTGTCATGTCATTGTGTAACTGTGTGGGGTATTACAGCTCCTGGTCTGTCATGTCACTGTGTGGGGTATTACAGCTCCTGGTCTGTCATGTCACTGTGTCACTGTGTGGGGTATTACAGCTCCTGGTCTGTCATGTCACTGTGTAACTGTGTGGGGTATTACAGCTCCTGGTCTGTCATGTCACTGTGTAACTGTGTGGGGTATTACAGCTCCTGGTCTGTCATGTCACTGTGTCACTGTGTGGGGTATTACAGCTCCTGGTCTGTCATGTCACTGTGTAACTGTGTGGGGTATTACAGCTCCTGGTTTGTCATGTCACTGTGTCACTGTGCGGGGTATTACAGCTCCTGGTCTGTCATGTCACTGTGTCACTGTGTGGGGTATTACAGCTCCTGGTTTGTCATGTCACTGTTTCACTGTGTGGGGTATTACAGTTCCTGGTTTGTCATGTCACTGTGTCACTGTGTGGGGTATTACAGCTCCTGGTCTGTTATGTCACTGTGTGGGGTATTACAGCTCCTGGTTTGTCATGTCACTGTTTAACTGTGTGGGGTATTACAGCTCCTGGTCTGTCATGTCACTGTGTCACTGTGTGGGGTATTACAGCTCCTGGTCTGTTATGTCACTGTGTGGGGTATTACAGCTCCTGGTCTGTTATGTCACTGTGTGGGGTATTACAGCTCCTGTTCTGTCATGTCACTGTGTCACTGTGTGGGGTATTACAGCTCCTGGTCTGTTATGTCACTGTGTGGGGTATTACAGCTCCTGGTCTGTCATGTCACTGTGTGGGGTATTACAGCTCCTGGTCTGTTATGTCACTGTGTGGGGTATTACAGCTCCTGGTCTGTCATGTCACTGTGTGGGGTATTACAGCTCCTGGTCTGTCATGTCACTGTGTGGGGTATTACAGCTCCTGGTCTGTCATGTCACTGTGTCACTGTGTGGGGTATTACAGCTCCTGGTCCGTCATGTCACTGTGTGGGGTATTACTGCTCCTGGTCTGTTATGTCACTGTGTGGGGTATTACTGCTCCTGGTCTGTCATGTCACTGTGTCACTGTGTGGGGTATTACAGCTCCTGGTCTGTTATGTCACTGTGTGGGGTATTACAGCTCCTGGTCTGTTATGTCACTGTGTGGGGTATTACAGCTCCTGTTCTGTCATGTCACTGTGTCACTGTGTGGGGTATTACAGCTCCTGGTCTGTTATGTCACTGTGTGGGGTATTACAGCTCCTGGTCTGTCATGTCACTGTGTGGGGTATTACAGCTCCTGGTCTGTCATGTCACTGTGTGGGGTATTACAGCTCCTGGTCTGTCATGTCACTGTGTCACTGTGTGGGGTATTACAGCTCCTGGTCCGTCATGTCACTGTGTGGGGTATTACAGCTCCTGGTCTGTCATGTCACTGTGTGGGGTATTACAGCTCCTGGTCTGTCATGTCACTGTGTGGGGTATTACAGCTCCTGGTCTGTCATGTCACTGTGTCACTGTGTGGGGTATTACAGCTCCTGGTCTGTCATGTCACTGTGTAACTGTGTGGGGTATTACAGCTCCTGGTCTGTCATGTCACTGTGTCACTGTGTGGGGTATTACAGCTCCTGGTCTGTCATGTCACTGTGTGGGGTATTACAGCAGACTAATAGAGTGGCTTTGTGTAATTTAGCTCTGACTAAATCATTCGCCCATGATCAATACTTCAAAAAATATGAATTATGAAACATGGACCTGATACCTATGTATCAAATCATATTGATTTATATAGCCCTTCGTACATCAGCTGATATCTCAAAGTGCTGTACAGAAACCCAGCCTAAAACCCCAAACAGCAAGTAATACAGGTGTAGAAGCACGGTGGCTAGGAATAACTCCCTAGAAAGGCCAAAACCTAGGAAGAAACCTAGAGAGGAACCAGGCTATGTGGGGTGGCCAGTCCTCTTCTGGCTGTGCCGGGTGGAGATTATAACAGAACATGGCCAAGATGTTCAAATGTTCATAAATGACCAGCATGGTCAAATAATAATAATCACAGGCAGAACAATTGAAACTGAAGCAGCAGCACGGCCGGGTGGACTGGGGACAGCAAGGAGTCATAATGTCAGGTAGTCCTGAGGCATGGTCCAAGGGCTCAGATCCTCCGAGAGAGAGACAGAAATATAGAATTAGAGAGGGCATACTTAAATTCACACAGGACAACGGATAGGACAGGAGAAGTACTCCAGATATAACAAACTGACCCCCCCCGACACATAAACTACTGCAGCATAAATACTGGAGGCTGAGACAGGAGGGGTCAGGAGACACTGTGGCCCCATCCGAGGACAGCCCCGGACAGGGCCAAACAGGAAGGATATAACCCCACCCACTTTGCCAAAGCACAGCCCCCACACCACTAGAGGGATATCTTCAACCACCAACTTACCATCCTGAGACAAGGCAGAGTATAGCCCACAAAGATCTCTGCCACGGCACAACCCAAGGGGGGGCGCCAACCCAGACAGGAAGATCACATCAATGACTCAACCCACTCAAGTGACGCACCCCTCCTAGGGACGGTATGAAAGAGCCCTAGTAAGCCAGTGACTCAGCCCCTGTAATAGGGTTAGAGTCAGAGAATCCCAGTGGAAAGAGGGGAACCGGCCAGGCAGAGACAGCAAGGGCGGTTCGTTGCTCCAGAGCCTTTCCGTTCATCTTCCCACTCCTGGGCCAGACTACACTTAATCATATGACCCACTGAAGAGATGAGTCTTCAGTAAAGACTTAAAGGTGGAGACCGAGTTTGCGTCTCTCACATGGGTAGGCAGACCATTCCATAAAAATGGAGCTCTATAGGAGAAAGCACTACCTCCAGCTGTTTGCTTAGAAATTCTAGGGACAATTAGGAGGCCTGCGTCTTGTGACCGTAGCGTACGTGTAGGTATGTAGGCAGGACCAAATCAGATAGATAGGTAGGATCAAGCCCATGTAATGCTTTGTAGGTTAGCAGTAAAACCTTGAAATCAGCCCTTGCCTTGACAGGAAGCCAGTGTAGGGAGGCTAGCACTGGAGTAATATGTTCAAATTTTTTGGTTCTAGTCACGATTCTAGCAGCCGTATTAAGCACTAACTGAAGTTTATTTAGTGCTTTGTCCGGGTAGCCGGAAAGTAGAGCTTTGCAGTAGTCTAACCTAGAACTGAAAAAAAGCTGTCCTTGAAACAGTCTTGATATGTTCTTCAAAAGAGAGATCAGGGTCCAGAGTAACGCCGAGGTCCTTCACAGTTTTATTTGAGGCGACTGTACAACCATCAAGATGAATTGTCAGATTCAACAGAAGATATCTTTGTTTCTTGGGACCTAGAACAAGCATCTCTGTTTTGTCCGAGTTTAAAAGTATAAAGTTTGCAGCCATCCACTTCCTTATGTCTGAAACACATGTTTGTCCTCTGTAGTAGCATGCCTTTCTTTGTATGCTGAAATCCACACTTTTTCAATAAATGTTAATCAAATACAACCACCGACTGTTTCCTTTGTTGAAATTCAATTGGCACATGCGCATATGCGCTGATTTGCCATCTTAGAGCAACAGCAATGAGCAGTAGGTGGTTGTATTTGGTTAACGTTTTTTGAAAAAGTGTGGAACAGATACAATTGATATTTTGGGAAATGTCTCCTATAACTGCTGTTTCCATTACACATATTGCAATTATTTTTTGTGCGACATTGCTTTTGTCTAATAAACCTGGGTCAATGGAAACCTGCCTACCGTGTGTGTGTGTGTGTGTGTGTCTCCAGATCCAGGATGCGGCAGAGCAGGGTGTTCTGTTTGTGGGCTTCCTGCAGCAGCCTGGTGGGGGACCCTGTTTCCTGGGGCACATGGACCCTGAAGACCTGTCCTCCCTGCACTCCAGCCCCTCCCCCATACGCAGACACCCCACCAGTACCACTATCAGCACTACGGCCAGCCCCTCAGAACCCACTATACCAGACCTCATCCCTACAGAGTCTACGGAACCCCATCAGAACCTCTTAGAACCAGAACACGACCGGAACACAGAACTGAAGACACCAGAATACAAGTCGGTAGAACTCAGAACAATTGAACAGAATCCTACGGATACCAGTCAGGTGGAGCTGGACTTGTGCTCAACAGAACTTGTAGAGAACACACAGGACTCTACAGAAGTAGAATCAACAGACAGGGAACACAATCAGACAGGGAACACAGTCAGAATACCCTCAATAGAGGATCAACCAAACCATAGTCCAGATGACGCAGCAGACCCACCAGAGAGACTGCTGAGTCCCAGCCCAATAGATCCAGTCTGTGACCACCACAACCATGTCCCAACTGAACTCAGTAGCGACCAGGATCAATTACAGTCCTGCAACCCAATGGAAACCACATGTATAAAGAGACAACAGAATGAAAGCCAAGTAGACTTCATCAGGACTCTAATACCAAACTTCAGCCCAGCAGAGTTAACACATGGACTTGGTGGTCCAGACGCAGACAGACGGCACCAGGGAGACAGACAGAGTCCAAGCCCTCAGGCACAGAACCAGAGACTGATACCAAAACAGGACCATGGCACAGACAACCTGGTCCAGTCACCAGAACTAGACAACGGCAACCGCGGGTCAGAATCCTGGACTGAGAGGGGGTGCAACCATGGAAACAGGGGTACAGGGGGTGACCTGGATAAGTATCAGAGAAGCAGTGGAGTCCCGCCCCACAACAACAACAATCACATTCTGGTCAAGAGTCCAGACAGAGATAAGAAGGCTGTGGGGTCTCCACCAGCACAGAGAAGTGAGTGTGGGATCTACTACTGTTGCGACTGCATTACTGACAGGCTGCTGGTGTAAGATGATGCTGACAGATAGGGCAGCTCTGCCTCTGGCTCCGCAGCAACTT